>NC_047043.1:90570935-90870935 GCF_011762595.2 Tursiops truncatus | reverse complement strand
GAAGTGAATTTAAGCACTATATGAAATAAAGTAGAGAAAAATCACTATTGGTAGCAGCCCCCCACCTCATCTCTGTTGTCTAATCTCCAGCCCCCAAGTATATATTTTAAAGTTAGCAAAGTCAAAGCCCTCAGCTTCTCACATCTACCTTTATTTGAAGGCAACCATTTTTTTTTCTATTTTCTATTTTACTGATCAAAGTATATAGAGTTGCATAAATTTCTCTCATCTTCAACAATAAACAGTAGCAACAACTACAGCATATTGATCCTACATCAGTCTTCATTGACCATCTCCCGTTACTCTGCTCCCTTTTTAGCAGAACTCTTCAAAAGAGTTGTTTGTTCTCACTGTCTTTAGTTATCTTCCCATTCTCTTGAATTCACTTCGTTCAGATTTGGAATGTAGTCATTTTGGATGCACCTTTGTAGGGTCTCACAGAACATCCAAAGCAGTTTAGTAAGTAATTGTTTCCAGCCATATATATTTTTTTCCCTAGTTGGAGTTCTGGTAAACACATGTTCTTCATCTTATTACATTTATAATAATTTAGTGCCACAAAGACTATATTTCAGCTTCCCCTATTTGATAATGCTTGGATTACCCAAGTAGCTGGCCCACCTCTAATCTGTTTCTGAATCTGTGGTACAGCAATAGATCTTTATATTAAAATGCATACGGTAGATAGGCAATGTCTATTTCTTGAATGAATGAATCAAGATACACAATATAAAACTTGTATTTCATTCACTTGTAGTCACTTGAAAATTCAAGATGGTCTTTTTGACACCTTCCTGTTATGTTAAAGTCCAGGAAAGATGTGGGATTGGTGTTTCTGGAGGAAAAAAGTCCTCTCCTCATCTTTAAACAAGATAACCACACACTATGTTTTTCCAGAATATAGGGATCATAACTATAATCCTTTGTTTTTGCAAGGTATAAAAAATGTTAACAAAAATTATTTACCAATCTCTAAAATAACCTTGTAAAGTAGTAAGTGCAAGGTGATAACATTCTTAATTTAGAGAGTAATGTTGCTAATTGAACTCAGAAGAGGCTCCGTGAATCAAAGGTGGCACATTATGCTGTGTGCCAAAGTAGGGAAGAAACTTAGGTCTTCTGTTTCTCAGTCCTGTGTTCTGTCTGCTTCATGACGTTGCCTTGTTTTGGGAAAAGGTTTAGTTCTAACCAGTCAAGCAATTTAAGCATAGACTGTTCTAGGGTTCTGGGATGGGAGAGTTCCGTTGTATGCAGATTCTCTACAGCGGGGGTGAGTTATTTCCTCTGAGAAGACATCATTCCATTGGCTGCTATGACCGACCAGTGAGTGTACAGTTGCTCACAGGCAGGTCAGAACCATGAGCTGGTTCTCATTAGCTGATTTTTTCTCTTTGGCAAATTACAGCATTTCCTGAAACATCTGCTCCTGTGTAGCCTCTTCTGTACTCATTCCATTGGAACTGCTGGAATGACTACAGAAAAGAAAAGAGCCTTGCCTTTTGTGCCACTTGCATATTCCTGGACTTTACTGAGGGAATAATTAGGAGCAAGTAGTGGGGAATTGTGAATTTGCTCCTGCTCATGGAGGAGGTGCCTCTCTTCCTTTAATGATTTCCCAAGGAGGTAACGTGGGGACCAGGCACCCAACAAATTTACTATTATTCTACCAAATAATATCCATTTAAAAAGTACCATTTCCTCCATGCAGTGCTTTTTCTTTTTTGAAATAGCAGTATTGTTTTCGTAAAAATGATTCATACTTACCAGAAAAATCCAAACAAGGTATAAAGTACTGAGAAGAAGGCAAAGATCAACCCAATTCCCACCACTCAGAGAAAACAAGTTAACATTATGGTGAACATTCCACAAAATTCATTTCTAATCTCTTTCCTTTTGGAATGTCTATGTGGCCAAAGATGATGTCGTACTTGTTTCTGGTGTATATTTATATGTCTTATCTTTCCCATAGATTGTAAACTCTCTTTAAATAGAGAGATGGAGATGGTGCCTCATATATTTCTGGGCAGTGTCTAACAAGGCATTGCATACTTGGTAGGCTTTAAGGACTACTTTGTAAAATATAGAAGTCAGAGATTTAAGTTCTACTTTAAGACCCTAATTTTGGGTAGTCTGTGCTCTCCTTGGAACAGATTGCAAATGGAAGACAGTGATAGCAGAAGACTGAGGAAATTAGATGAAGTCATGAGGCATGTAGATTTTTCTTTGTGTCTCCTGGGTGCTTCACAGTCACAGTGGGGGGCAGCCCACAGATGCCCTGGTGATAAGCTCTGGTCTGCTGATGCATCCTCATAAGCCTAAATGAAACTTCCCACTGTGGGCACTGAGCAGTGACAATCAGCATTTGGGGTTTGATTGCTGAACTTCAGTGCCTTCAGTTTCCAGTGATTTTTAGTAGTGTGTGTCTTGGCAAAAGGACAGGGTATTAGCTCAAATGTCATGTTTAAAGGGTAGGCGGCCTGTCTGCGAGGTTCTAATTGTGTAGCCACCAACAAAGTTTGAATTACAATTTTAATAACAAGTCAGTTTGCAATCTCTTAATCAAAAGTGATGTGTTCGAACAAAGCCACATCCCAGCAGATGGCCCCAGATTTCAGCCTTTTCATCATTCATTTTTCTCTAGTGAAATCATACCCATTCTCCCTAAGCAGAATATAATCTTTTTCTCTTTTGAACCTCTACTTATTAATAGTTCATAGAGATATTGCACAATTAATATGAGAAATTGAGTTGGTTATTAAGTAATATCTGCAATTTAAAAATAGGCATCGTATACTAATCTCTTTCACTCCACAGCAGCAATCCTTGCCTCAGACCTTTGGTTGTTGCCAGAGTCAATCTGTTGAAAAATTTTAATTTAATTCTATTAATTTTTATTATTTAAAAAATTTTAACTTTTTATTTTAAAATGATTTCAGACATAAAATATTGCAAAAATAATGCAAAGAATTCCCATATATTTTTACCAGGTTCCCCAAATGTTCATATTTTTCCATATTTGCTTTATCATTATCTATCTGTATACAATTTTTCTACTTACTTGTTGCAGGCATCATCCTTAAGGAGAATTTTAGACAAAGACGTATTCTTACACTTAAGAGTCATTTTGTTGAAGGCTTTTTCTATGAGTTCAATAAATAATATTTTAAAAATAACAAAATACTACTAACATTATTAGCAGTTAACATTCATTGAGTAAATGCTGTGGGCCAGGTATTTTATCAATCAGGGTTCCACCAGAAAAACAGAACCATATATATAGTAGAGAGAGCGAGAGCGAGGAATTGGCTTAAGTGATTATGTGATTGTGGATGGGGCAGTCCAAAGTCTGTAGGTTAAGCCATTAGGAAGCCTAAAAACTCTTGAGCAGAAGCTGACACTGCAGTCCGTAGGTGGAATTTCTTCTTAAGCAAGAAAACCTTGGTTCTGCTTTTACTCCTTCAGCTGATTGGATCAGACCCACTCAGATGATTGAGAATACTCTTCCTTACTTAAAGTCCACTGATTAACGATGTTAGCCACATCTAAAAAATACTGCAGCAACAACTAGATTAGTGTTTGATTGAATAACTGAGTATTTATTATAGGATAGTCAAGCTGACACAAAAAACTGACCATCACATATTATCAGTTTATTACTGATAACTATGACACAGGCGTTATTATCCCCATTTTATAAATGAAGAAACTGAGGTTAAGTAATTTGCCTGCAGTCTAATAATTAGTAAGTGGTAGAGGTGCATTTTGAGCCCATATGGTCTGACTCCAGAACACTTTCTCTTGACCACTACACTAGACTGTCTCTCTAAGAACTAAATAACTGGCTCTTAGTTTATTTGCAACATCTAAAAAGAACTCCAATGTATAAAAAACGGACAACTTAATTCAACTCAATAGATATTATTTAAGTTTACTATGTGCCAGGAACTATGTCAGGCAATAAGAATACAATGACAAAAATCCTCCTCTCAAGAAGTCCATCTAAGTAGAACCAGGTAGTGAAGCATTACTTATATGTGTATCTACACCAAATGAGGCAGAAAGAGCACTGACCTGGGGAAAGCAGGGTCTGAGGTTTGGGAAAGTTGGGTTCTGCTCCTGGCTGTGCTATGAAATAGCATCCTACCTTGGTCCGCTCAACTTTAGGCAAGTAACACAGCTCTTTTCTGAACTTGTTTCTTTATCTACAAAATAAGAGGAAATAAATAAATTGATTGCTAAAGTCATCAATCCAAGAGGCTTGCGCTCACCGTTGTCTTGAAATATGTGCAATCACTGGGCTAAGCACTTAATTTGCATTATCTCACTGAGTCCTCACAACAACTCTTAGTCATTATCATTCCCATTATACAGATGAGCAAACTGAGGTAAGACAATTTAATAACTTGCTCAAGGTTGGAAAATGGAAGAGTCTGGATTTGAACCCAAATAATTAGCCTTTTGAGTCCAAATCCTTAGCCTCTATGTTATACTACTCTGAAATACATTGGGAAGGTCTTAATGAATTCTGAATATGTGATTCCTGGTTTACAAAACCAGTACTCTAATAATCCTTGAGCTGGGAAGCCTTTAAAACATGTATACAAAACCGTCAAATATAAATATGTGTTTTTTTTGTTTTGTTTTGTTTTGTTTTGTGGTATGTGGGCCTCTCACTGTTGTGGCCTCTCCCGTTGTGGAGCACAGGCTCCGGACGTGCAGGCCCAGCGGCCATGGCTCACCGGCCCAGGTGCTCTGCGGCATGTGGGATCCTCTCGGACTGGGGCACGAACCCACGTCCCCTGCATCGGCAGGCGGACTCTCAACCACTGCGCCACCAGGGAAGCCCCAAATATGTGTTTTATGACATATATATGCTTGTTCCTAAGTCTATATACTTTTTCTTTCTTTTCATACCATTGTTTGTGTGTTTATTAGAATTTAATGCCTGTCAGAAAATTAATAAAAACCTGGATTTTGCCCAGTGGTTTCAATTCAGTGTTGGATTTTGCAGCAGGGCATCCAGCTGTGCTGGACTCAATTGAAAAAGAAAAGAGTTGGTTAAAGTAATATCATAGGTCCATTTATTTGTTAAGTATACCTCAATAAAAATATTTTTTTAAAAAGTATTAGAATATGTCCAGAAAGTCTGAATTTAGGGAGAGAGTTGGAGAGAGATAATCTGGGAAGTGCACCACAACACCACCTTGGCTGAGACTCTAGAGGAAGTGAAAAGCTGCTGACATGATCATTGTGGGTCATAGCCTGTTAGACCCCCTGAGGCATGCTGAAGACATAATTGTGTAATCTTTTGGTGTCCAGCTGTGGCCTTCATTACTAAAAACCTGAATTTTCAGAACAAAGCAAATGGAACATATATTCTGTGAAAAGAGCACCTTAGTGGGTAGTTAATACCAAAGTTGTCAAAACTGGAAAAAAAAGAATTGCTGTTTGTAATATCCATTGAATTATGGGAAAAGTGTCCTCACCCCCTGGAAACACAGGACCATCTGGGTGTGACTGCTTTGTGGAGATCAATTAGATTCTAATTCCTGAATTTTGTAAATAAGGAAGCTGAAGTCCAGAGAGCAGTGATGTGCCCAGGGTTGCACGTGGCTCGTGAGCCGAGTCAGGGCAAGAACCCGGTGTTCTTTGAGGGCCTCTGCTTTTGAGGAAGACAACACATGTGATTTGGAGAATGTCCCCAGATTGTTACAGCTGCAGCTTCTCCATCTGTATGTTTAAAGAGATGGGACTAGATCAGAAATGACGTATGCATGGCACTGTTGCTGCCCGTCTCCTCTAGGAACCATGCCAGACACAACAAATGGCTTATGGCCAATATGTAATAATAATATGCTGAGTATTTAGTGTATGTTATTTGCTCTAGCAATCATGTTACATATATTATTTTGTTAAACTCTCACAACCAACCTGTGAGGTAGATTTTATTATCCCCATGTTACAAATAAGTGAATTGATGGTTAGAGAGATTTAATAACTTGGTCAATGTTGCCCCATTAGAGAACAGTGAAGCAAGACTTGGATTTCTGGAAATCTAACCTGAGAACCCATATTCTTAAGTGCTCTACTATATTGCCAGGATAGCATATGAGCCTCTGCTGCTCCCTCTCTATACCCATCACTTATCAGATATGTACTCTATCCCAATATGCTCCAAAGTGGCCTCAAAATCCTGTCATCAAGTTGCTCCAGGCATCTACTACCAACTGATCAGATCAGAGTGGGCATGTGACATAAACCTTTCTATTACCCCTGGATTAGATGATCTCTAAGGACTTTTCTGGCTCCAAAATTCTAGTATGTGATTTTAAGGATTAAAGGAAGATATTAAATAATAATATTTACAAAAACTGGAATACAAGATATTTGATTGGCTGAGCTGATGTCCTGAATGTTCTTATTTCTTTGACTGAGCTTGAACCCTTTGGTTAGAGTAGGAAGGACTAAAACAGGTGAAATTGTTCATCAGGTACTTTATGAGGCAGCTTCAAATAGAACTGCTCTGGAGTCCAGATGACAAAGAATGTCAAATGGTAGAAAACCTGAGACTGCAAGACACCCATGCCACCAAGAGCATCCAGATGCAGTATCTTTTACAAAATCTTGCCATGTTTGTGATGGACACATTCTGCAGAGACTCCTTCAAGAGATTATAGTAGTACAAACTCTATATCCATGCTGCCTTGGTTCAGCTGCTGGCTCTGCTATTGATTAGCTGATGACTGTGGGCCAGTTATTTAACTCCTCTGTGTTCTAGTTTCCTCACA
This sequence comes from Tursiops truncatus, assembly GCF_011762595.2. NCBI lineage: Eukaryota > Metazoa > Chordata > Mammalia > Artiodactyla > Delphinidae > Tursiops > Tursiops truncatus. The sequence continues at coordinate 90,864,147 of NC_047043.1, read as the reverse complement.
TATAGAAATGGCATAATCACAGTACCTACCACATAGGGTTGTTGTATGGATTACATGAGTTGATATACACAGATCACTTAAAACAGAACCATAGAATAATAAGCACCATAGAAATATTGATCAGTTTATTGCATTATATATTTTTCAAAGGTTTCTGCTCTAATGTAGTTAAAAAGAGCTCTAAATTGTGGGCCACTTCTGTAACTAATGAGATATGAATCTGATTACCTCGTTTATTAAGTTGACTTTTGTTATGTTGTCTCATACATGGAGATGGAATGGTGAGTTAACAGGGAGTTGATAGTTCACAGATAGTTTAGCAAGCTTGGCCTATTCTTTACCATCATGCATACCACCCAGTATTTTCTTTGCCTGGATTGCCACTCCCCTTCTATCTGCATGGTTTGGTTTTGGGGGTTGTGCATAGATTTAACCTGTGTACCTGCTTAGATTGCTCCTTGGAGTACTGCTTTGAGAAGGATTGTGATGTCATGTATGGGCTCAATGAGAAACAGTGCGGTATGTGATAACATTTGCCTTAAATGTATGAAAGGGGAAAGCTGCACGCTTGATTTCGGGGTTGGCTACATAATTTGTGAGACCCAGTGCAAAATTAAAATGTGGACACCTGTGTTCAAAAGCAGAAAAAAAAAGTGTCATTACACGTGGTAAAATATAAAGCTTCTTCCTTTCCTCCATGGTTTCTCTCTCTCTCTCTTGATTTGTCCTGGTATTTTTATTTGCTATTTAATATTGTTCTAAATTTTTTAAAAATTAAAAATTTAAATTATTAGCAGGAATTTTACCATTCATGTAATATTGTTCAATGGGAGTTTTAAATGTAAATATAAGGCATTTAGCTTGTATGCAGAATCACCAAAATTACTCAATTTGTTTTTCATAGCTTGTACATACATATTTTATTCTTATCAGAACTGTGAAAATGCTGCACAAAACTAAATCAGTTGTTATTTCTTCAGTTCTTTTTTTTTTTTTTTTTTTGCGGTACGCAGGCCTCTCACTGTTGTGGCCTCTCCCATTGCGGAGCACAGGCTCCGGACGCACAGGCTCAGCAGCCATGGCTCACGGGCCCAGCTGCTCCGCGGCATGTGGGATCTTCCCGCACCGGGGCACAAACCCGTGTCCCCTGCATAGGCAGGCGGACTCTCAACCACTGCGCCACCAGGGAAGCCCTTCTTCAGTTCTTGATAAGCACATGTTCTACTGACACTCTCTACCTTAGACTTACTGATGAATAAGAAAGGACTAGAAGGAAAAGAAACCATGGTTAGCTCTCTGTCTTTCCCTTTTCTTCTATGTCCTCATTTTCAGTATGAGTGGTTGGCTAATACAGGGAAGTAACCAAATAGGAAAGATATGATAGGGTTCATAGGTTGTTCATGTTTCTCAGAATGCTACTGTCTTTTTTGTGTTCAAAGCAAGTTTTTGTTCAAATGAAAATTGTGGCCTCTTGGGGCTATCTGCTTATTCAGTTGTAGGCATAACATACTTACCTTGTACTTGCTTTGAGTTTCTCTGAACTCCCACACATTGTAGGTCTACTGCAATTCTTTGCTCATAAGGCATCATGAGCACAATATGCAAACAGAGCGGCAAGAAATGGAGGTGAACACTTAACATTGCATATTACGTGTATTTATTCTGCTCATGCACATGCTTCATTGTCCCAGCACACTTCACTTAAAAACACAACTTCAGAGATAAAATTATTAAGAATTTCAAGACAGCATTAAACCAAGTGTGGGGCCTTTCTGATTATAGGACCTTGTGTGATTGCACAGGTCACATGTTCATGAAGTTGACCCTACTTGCATTTGCTGGTCATAGCCTATTTCTCCCATATGGGACCCTAAGTACCAGCTCTTTCTGGAAAGACTATCATGACTATGACAGCCCATGTTGATCACTACCCTGGATTTCTGTAGAGTTCACCTTTTTTTGCCTGTTACCTGCTATAAACTGCCTTAAATGATGAGTAATTTCTTCCCCTGTGTTCTTTCTCTCCACATTATAAGCTCCTTGGCACAGTCATAATAATGGCTCCATATATCATGCAAGGTTGGCCTTGTTGAGGTTTGAATTACAATTGTCGTATCTTATTAAAATATAATACTTGGTAGCTGTCATTATTATTGCTTTTATTATTATTATTCTCATAAAAGAGTCCAGATGCTGAAATCAGATTGCAACTGCTCAAATTGTTACTTCCTAGCTATGTCCTAGGGCAAGATACTTAATCATTTTATGTCTTGATTTTCTTTATATTTTGTTATAAGAATTAAATGCCATAAGTCCTGTAAGAGTTAGTAGTGCCTGTCACATGACAAATAAATCTAGCTCTTCTTATTATTATTATTTTGTATTACTATTATTGTTATTATTCACTTAATTCCCAAGTGTATCATTATTCCCAGTTTCAAGATGAGGAATACAAGAGATGTTTTGAAGCCACAGCCAGCCAGTGGAAGACCTTCTTGTCTCCAGAATGGTGCCATCCAATGTGGCAGGCATCAGCCACATGCATCCACTGAACACTTGAAATGTGGCTGGTCTGAACTGAGATGTGGCATAAGTATAAAGGACAAACTGGATTTTGAAGACTTAATATCACATAAAGGATGTGAAAATCCTATGAATATTTTTATATTGATTACATGTTAAAATGATATTCTGGACATACTGGGTTAAGTAAAGTACATTATTAAAATTAATTTTATCTGTGTTCTTTTTACTCTTTAAAATGTACCCACATTTTAAAGAGTAAAAAGAACAACTTAAAAATTGCTGATATGGCTGCCTTATGTTACTGTAAGATAGTACTGCTTAAGGGCTATGGTGTGAGGGCTGACAATTGGAAGTCAAGCCTCTTTAAGAACACATTCCACTGAGCATGCTAATAAAGCTCTTTGAATTCCTTCTTATCATAATCTTTAAGATTTAATTTTAATGACCATAGGAGGCAATGGGATTCTACTTATCAATGTAGAAAACATTTTAAGCTGGTAATTGGTTTGCATCTGAGATGAACCTAATTCTCCGAGACAGGAAGCTGAGAGGCTTTCTTTTCTTTCACGTGCTGTAAATGGCCTAAGGAAGAGCACAAGCTTTAGAATGGAAGATTTGAATCTCAACTTCCTCATCTAGCTATGTGACTTCAGGCAAACTACTTAGCCTTTGATGTCTCCGTTTCTTTATCTAAAAATGGGATGATAATATCTACTGAGCCAGATTTCTTTGCCTTCTGGAAACAGTCTTCATCATTCTCTAGCTTGTTCTGCACTCTGGGAGGATGACCTATGAAATATGTCAATTTCTATCCTTACCCACTGGTTTCAGGTTCACTTTGGACAATGGTAGTGGGCACCCTCTGGATGTCAAAATTTTGTGGAAGAAGTATGTGGATGGACTTTTTTGGAGTAAGCATAGATATTTGTGTTCTATGTTGATGACCATTGAAAGCACCCACTGTGGATGATGCTCTAGATAACCAGGTGGATGAGATACCCATTCTGTGGACGCTCCAGTGCTTGCTCAATGGGTTCCTGAATAAATGGCCATGGGGCCAAGAAGGGATTATCATTCATGGGCTCAACAACATAGACTTCTCTCAAAAAGGCTAAGTGCTTAACAAGCCCACAGCAGAGGCTAATGTCCCAGCTACATGGAACCATTTCCTAAAGGGAACAGTGGTTACTTGGTGACAGATTTATTATGTTGGACCTCTTACTTCACAGAGGGGACTTTTATTTGTCCTCATAGGATAAAGACATATTTCATATGTATATTCACTGTCCCTGTTCTCTGCTCCTCTGCTATTACAATGGTATCTCAGTATCATCTCTGACTCAGAGTCACATTTTCCAGCAAAAAGCATGCCATAGTCAGCTCATGCCCATGGAATTCATTGGTCTTCACCTAGAAGCAGCTACTTAACAGAATAGTGGACTGACTAGTACAAAGATAATCTACAAATTTGGAGTGCTTCCTTCATGATGTGGTATACATGCCACACACCAAATGGTCAGGATATAGTGTCATTCCCTATAGACACAAAGCCTAGATCTTGGAACTGTTAAAGAAATAAATTATTTATGATACTTGTCAAAGATGGTAAGGAATATTTTATGTAAGAGAGACTTCTACAATGGGGTTTTGCAGTAGGGGAGAGACATTAGAAAACAATGAGTAAAAGTGAGAATTTATAGCCAAGAAGCAGCGTGGGGGTGATTGGACAGAAAATTACTAGGAGGAAGCATCCAGGATAAGGGGGATTCTGGCTAAACTGACCTAATAGAATTCTTGCCGAAGGCAGGCCGGGGACCTCAGACATCACCTGGGGGAAGATGGAGGATGGAGAACCTGATTAGATTTGAGATGATCAGATATTGAGGATGGGGGATTAGGTTAAACTGAGTTAGCAGAGTTCTTGCTAAAAGTGGACAATGTGGAGATGAACACAGAAGCCCAAAAGTCTGGGCCTTGTTGAGAAGAGCATTCAGAGGAGCCTGACTAAAGTTGGGCCAAGGAGAGACTCTTTGTCAGAACCAAGGGTGGAGAATGGGAGTTGCTGTCTTACAAATACACCCAGTAACCCATGGGAAGAACTTCTGCTTCATGTTACAGAGATCCTGATGTTCAAAGAGAGAATGCTTCCAAATGGGATACAGTCGTAGTTCTAGTGAACTAGAAGCTGCCTGTGCACCTGGCCATTAGGAGCTCCATGGGCTGCTGGACCAGCAGGTAGAAAAGAGTTCAGTGTACTTAGCAGGGTGACGGATCCTGATCACCAGGGGGAGCCCAGTTGCTGTAACACAGTGCAGTGAGGAGGATTATGTCTGGGACTAACAGGGTCTGCTGTGGTACCTCTGGCCCAGTAGTCCTGGTCAGTGGACGTCTGCAACAACTCAATAAAGACAAACCTCCAAGAATTCAGATCCTTCAGGGATAAAGATTTGAGTCACCTTATAAGTAAAGAACAGCATCCATTTGAGAAGCAGGCAGAGGGTAAAGGGAGCATGCAATAGTGGTGGGTAAAGACTGGCTGCTCTGTTTACCAGCTGAGGCCTTAAGCTCAAATATAGAAGCTGCAGAAACTGTTAACAGTTAGATTTTATGTTCAATAGTTATCTTCCTCTCTTACTCTGATATATTTTATGAAAAACACTGATGGTTGCTCATGTTTTGGGTTTCAGTTGGAAAGATGACTGAAATTGACATCATCCCATCCTGATTTGGCATCTTTTCAATTGGATTGTGAAACAATAATTAGTATCTTAGTAATAACAAAGAAACAAAGAACAAAGAGCTTTACTTGAGGTCTTAGGAATTGCAACCTGGGAGACACAAATTCGGGTAAAACTGAAAGAGTGTTTGTGGAAGAGAAAGATTCAGAAGCTTATAAAGGCAAAAGCCACGAGGCTGTTAAAGTTGTCTTGGAAGAATTATGATTGGCCTGATGTAAAAAGAAAATATTTGTTCTTAAGGGATAGGCTGTCATGAGTTATTTAGTGTAAGGGTCCAATAAATATCTTGAGTTTCTGGAACAGATGTTCTGCAGATGTTCTGGATGCCTGCACTAGACAGTAAGTGGTCAATAGTTCACGTTTCATCCAGGCTGAGACGTGCATTAAGTCCCACTTCCTCAATGACCTCCAGGCTTCATTTTAGAGAGTTCTCTTAGCAATACCAACACCTTTTTGATTTTCCTTTCACAGGATTAAAGGTAAAAGTAAATCATGAGGGAACAAAAAAGAGTGGTCTGTGCTGGGTAACCTCTGTTCTTCCCTCTAGATCCACTTTTCACCGTTATCCATCCTACTCTGTGCTCAGGCACTCAGATAGGTTGCACCAGTGGGATCCCTTGCCTCTGGTTCCAGTTGTGTTCAGTCAGTGGAGGGTGAAGGCGGGGGTAATGAGTAAAAGATGAGAGGGCAGGTGAACAGTGAGTTCAGAATATCTGTTTTCCTGGCCATCTGCCTACTGTATCACAAAGGGTTGACTGCTTCACTCCACAGAAAGCCATGATTCCTGTTGCCATTTGCTAGTTTCTCTGAGTCCCCAGGTGCTGCTTCTAGCCTCAATTTACTACAGCGCTCCTTGTTAGATGACTTTAAACTCTGCTGGGACCCTTACTGATGTGCCTGCCTTGCTGGGTTGTTTTGATGTTTGGACATAATGAATGCAAATCACTCAGTAGTATGACTAGCACCTGGTAGGCACTCAAAATGATAATTTTTTTCTCCCAAATGCTTGAAAATTCTAAATTCACATGATTGCTTAAAGAATTACCACTGTTTTAGGAAATAAATGAGATAATGTATGTGAAGGTGCTTTGTAAAGTGTAAATCGCTATCCAAATGCAAGGTATTCTTATGTTAGACTTCCTAAACCTTAAAAATATTATTTCAGAAACAGTCATTCATGTCTGTCTTGCCTTAATCAGATGCAATTACGTTTTTCTCAGACTTGGAGTAGGGTAGAAACTTTAACTGCAGATTTCCATGCCAATCTCATTAAATTAAAAACTTTGTTCATCTTTGGTTTTAGATTTCCCATTCCCATTTCCTTTTCTTTCCAGCTCAAGGAAGCCTATGTATCAAGATGAGCAGACGGAGAGGTAATTGCTTCTCTGTCTCATTGTAGAAAAGAAGTAAAAAAGCAATAGAAAAAAAAAAAACATCTTGAAATGTGGAAGAACCTATTAAGGCTGCCTTGTGGCTTTCCACAGTACCTTCTGACACGGGAAGGGAGATGAGTTCCTCACTTATCAGGCTGTTATCTCAACCCCAGTTTCTTTCTGTGTCAAATGGGGCTAATAATTGTATCTTGTTGAGACAAACAAATGCAACAGTGACTGCTGACGTTTATAAAACGTCAAGCGCTGTGCTGATTTAAGGGGTTATTATTTCTAAGGTAACAGTCTCTCCATAAATGAATTTGACTTTCATTAAGCTGTATTCACCTTGAAATAAGGTCCAAGAAACACTTAGTAATTGAATAAGACATGATGATGTTCACAAAAGTAAGATTTCTGACTATATAACACATTTAGAAATATCTAGAGTAGTCTTTGGCATATGGTAAAACAATCCTCAAGGCATTTGGGGGTCTTATGGAACTTGATAACTAGAAGGACTTAAGAGGTCATCTTTTTCATAACTTACATTTTATAGATTAGGAATTCCTACATTCATGCAGGTAGCTAGCTTTGTACCAAGAGCTTTGTTTAACAAATTTTTCTATAGCATTTACTATGTGTCAGGCACTGTCCCCAGTGCTTACAGACAATGATTCATTTATTCCTCATAACAGCCCTAGGAGGAAGATAATAGAGGTCTACAGTCTCTTGCTTGCAATTCTGAACTTTAAAAGTCTCTGAAAAAACATAACTTTCTTTTTTTTTTTTTAAGGTTTGTGCAAACTCATTGGTAGCAAAACCTGATCTGAATTGACATAGCTGACCTCTAGTTATTGTCTTAATTATCCCACATAGTGTTAATAGCTTTACATTTTGCTTTGAAACATATCAATGGTTTGATTATGGGGTCCTGCCCAAAAGTCTGCTGGGGATGGTACTGAATATTTACTATAACCTCATACCTTTAAAAAAGTGCAAAAATTCTGAATTAAAAAAAAAATCTGACTCTGAAGACTTTGGATAAGGGATTGTGGAAACTGTTTTATTATGCCCATCTTACAGATGAGAAAACCGAGGCAAGGAGATTTCTTAAGTTGTGCAAGGGTATACATTGGCATCCTGGGATTCTAAGCCAGAAAGCCTGGCTTCAAAGTCTGTGCTTTAAACCAGCACAAATTCCCTGATACCCACCACACAGTACTCTCCTGACAAGGCCAACCATACAGATTGAGACTGCCCTTAATTGCTCTGCCCAGGTACTTTGTGTGCATATGATATCATGTAAATTCAGACACCCCTTAATGTCCATCTCTACCCTCACCACTTGAGTTCTGCCATTAGCTCTTATTTCCACCCATTTGTTTACATAGAACAGCTAGGGTATTTTCAAAATGCAAATCTGATTCCTATCACACCTCTCTATCAACCTGTGCTTCAGTGCCTTTCCATTGCATTTATAAGAGCCAAAATTTTCCACTTGGCTTGGTTTGACCCTGCCTGTCTCTCCAGCTCCTACCACAGCCCCCAGGCTTTCTGTGCTCCAGGCACTCCCACCTTCTTTCAGTTCCTTGACTGCATTGTGGTCCCTCTTGCTGCAGGGCCTTTGCACGTGCTGTCCCCTCTTCCAGGAACACTCTCCTTATCCAGATCTCTTGCCTCCGTCATGCCATAAACAGAACTATCCCCACCATCTTCTTGGGTATCATAGAGTTGAAATTTTAGGCGTTCTTTAATAGTTAATGACTGCCTGGAAGATTTAAGCTTTCATTTTCAGAATGGCAATTTCCAAGGACCTTCTTTTCCTGCTCTTACTGACATAGAAGGGCCAGTCAAAATGGGCAGCAGTAGAGAGAAAGTATATCACTTTCCTATAAATACAGATAACAAACCAAGTTGTGTTAGGTGCTCAGTTGGCTGTAGCCTTCACACTGAGTCAATATTACAAGAGTGGCAAAGGCATTTGTCTGTGCATATTCTAGCTTTATGCTGAAGCTGGTGTTCTCTGGAGGGAGTTGAGCTGCCTTTTTCTTTATTTAGTGCAGGCATATTTGTGGTAGTATTATAAAGGCCTCTAGGAACCTGTCGCATAAAAGCTTACTGTATATTTGGAGTGACCAGCTTTTCCAGGATGTTGTCCCAAATTCCCCCTTTTCTCTATAGCTTATTCCCCCTAATGAAAAGAAAGGGATTTTTTTAAATTTACAGGTTTATCAAATGCAGTAATCCATTATTTGGAAGGAATTGCTAGAGTAATCTCACCTCATTGGTTTCCAACAAAGCCTCCCAGACTGACATCTCACAAATTGAAAATTAAATGCAGTATAAGAGCTATTAACTAAACCTGTATGCTAAAGAGGTATTAGGATAACAGAATTAATGAGTGTTTTTTTGCTTGTATTTTCTTGAATGTGTCTTAAAAACCTTTCTTCTCCCAGAATCTTTTCCAGGAACCATGCTTGTCTAAGTTTATTTTTAATAATACTATTTTTCCTCAGCTTTGCTTTTTCTTTTGCATAATTAGAGATATAAGGTCAGCATATTATCTTGAGAAATGCATCACCTGTACAGTCACAAAATGGTTTCCCTAGCCCCATGTTTTTTCTTTTAACTGATTTCCCTCTTACCTTCCCAGACATCTTTCAAAAGAGCTTCCTTTCCATCCTGGGAGGATCCAGCCAGTTCCCTGGTTCCTTAACCTAGGCACTTTCTTGACCATGTTTCTCCTTGATTTGCCATATCCAGTCAATCTCCCAGAATGTCTGCTTCTTCCCCTCCCCACCCTGCTCCTTATCGTGACCCTAAATATCACTGCATTCCAAGGCTTTTTCTGAACTTAACAAATATTAAAGGAGCATTTACTGTGCATGTGACCCTTTATAATGGGTGTGGGTGTGGGGGCAGTGCTTAAGGGGGTGACAGGGCAGTCTGGTAGAATATACGTGCGTATCTGCTTTGGAGCAGTGTCACCTAGTGGTTATGGACACAGATTCTGGTGCTGTACTGCCTTGATTGGAATGTTGGCTCTTTCGTCTACTATCTCTGTGCTCTTAGGTTGTATTCAACCTCTTGATACCTCAGTTTTCTCATTTTTAAACATGGGAACAATTATCTCACATGGATATTGGTGAATTTAATAAACTACTATATTCAAAGTGCTTATTACAGTGTCCGGGACAGAGAAAACACTCAGTTATAACTACTGGTACATCTAGGCTCCAAAGCCTGCCCTGCCATTCTCTTAACTCCTTGAATCTCTAGTTTCATAAGGCAATATAGACAGAGAAAAGAGCACAGAATTTAGAGGCATAGGGTTCAAACTCTATCATTTATTATTATGTGACTTGAGACGAGTTAATTAAATTCCTGGAGCCTGAGTGTTCATCTCTTTAAAAGTCATCTATTCTCAGAAGCTAGTTCAAATGCCAGACTACCTTCCACCTACCTGCAATTTCTACCTTCACTTGCCTGGGCCACTTCAGCTGCTGCTTTACTGACGATTTCCTCCTTCCTGCCCCATGATGAGTCTTTATATTTTTCAAAGTGCTTTTCACAAACACCATGTAATTAATTTAGTCCTCATCACAACTGTGTGAGGCACGTGGGCATTGTTCTCATTTATATTTTATTGTAGATATGGAAACTGAGGATATCAAATATCATATGATATTGCTTATATTTGGAATTTAGAAAAAGGATACAAATGAACTTATTTACAAAACAGAAGTAGAGTCACAGATATAGAAAATAAACTTAACGTTACCAGGGGATAAGGGGGGAAGGGATAATTTGGGAGACTGGGATTAACATATACACACTACCATATATAAAATAGGTATCTAATAAGAACCTACTGAATAGCACAGGGAACTCTACTCAATACTCTGTGATGGCCTATATGGGAAAAGAATCGCAAAAAAGAGTGGATATATGTCCATGTATAACTGATTCACTTTGCTGTACACCTGAAACTAACACAACATTGTAAATCAACTATACTCCAATAAAAATTAAAAAAAAAAAAAAGAGCTAAAGAATATGGGAGGCCTCTAGAAGCCAGGAATGTCAAAGAAGCAGATTCTCCCATAGAGCCTCCAGAAAGGAATAAAGCCTTACCAACACCTTGATTTTGGCCAACTGAGACCTGCTTGAAATTTCTGAACTGTAGAACTGTAAAATAACAAATTCATGTTGTTTTAAGCTGCTAAGTTTGTGGAAATTCGTTACAGTAGCCATACAAAATGAATACACGTGGTATATGCAAATAAATAGAGTTGTCGTGAGGGGTCAATGAATACAGAAAAATAGCTCCGAAGATGCCTAGATCATAGTAAACAATAAAGGCTAGCTAACATCATTTTGCATGTTTGTAATGTTTTAAAATCTGCTTTTTCCTTTTCACGTTTTTCCACTTCTTTATATTTTTGCTATAACATCATTTGTACCAGAGCATTTTTCAACCATTCCCTAACTCTTCACCGTGTGCAGTGATTTGGCTTAGCAGATGAGTATCAGCAACATTCTGAATAAAGAAAGGGCACCCTCCCTCCACTGTAGTATCTAGTTCTCCAGCACCACTGAGGAAAGTGAGCTGGTGAAGCTGTGCAGTGTATTGATTGAGTGCTGTTCGTCAGGTGTGGGAGTCGGGGAGACCTTCGTTTATATCCCTTTCGTGGTCTTGGGGATGTTTCCTAACCTTTCTGTGTCTCAGTTTTCTTCTTTGTAAAATGGGGTTAATTATAATACTTAGAGCCATGTTTAATGTGCAAATGACAAAAATTATGTGTATTAGCCCTTAGCATAGTGCCTGGCCCAAAGCCAAACCTTGATACCTGTTAAAGGGTATTATTATTGTTGGTGTTTATTTATCAGTTTCTATTGAATTCTGGGTCAAGAAGGTTGGGTATGGAGATGTCAGACCTTCTGTGTGTTATTTGCAGTGAGCACAGTGTGAGTATCTCATAAATATTACATAGTATTGGGAACAGGCATGCTCTTGATGCTAAAAGATTGTGACAGATGAATGGAGGGTAGAGGGTAAAGAAGTCTTTAAAAGCAGGCAAATAAAAATACATCGGTATAAAATATTTTAACTGTTTGCTACAGCATTTGCAGAGGTTTCAGAGGATGGGATACTGATGTCAGAGAGATAATAAAAGAAAAATAATTTAACAAGGTGGTGGATTGTCCTGGCATTTTTGCTGCAGTCAGCAAATTTTTCAGTTTCTACTAATCTTGTTTCCTTTGAGGATTACTGGACCCAGCATTGACATTTCAAAACATTTTATCATTTATATGATAAATTCTTTAAATTGAATCTGTGTTGTTTCAGGTGAAGGTATGTTTGCTTTGAAAGCCATATTAGAGATCTGCTTTGAAGTTATGCTCATATACTAGTCTTTTTATCACTGCTGACCTGCATTTATTTATTTAAAAGTTAGTTATTTTACAGAGTGTCAGCTAAGCAAATGGTATTGCTCAAAAGGTCATGCTTGAGTCCTCTCTGATGTGATTAGTTTTATTGGTCTTTATTAGTTCTCAGACATTCTTTTTTGAATGTGTTACTATTGATTGTTTTGGTAATTGATTTGGTAGAGACTAATTTTGTGGAAGGTGGCAGTTGTTAACCCACGGAAAAGGTGATTGTAAGGCTTCCAAATTGTTCTAGAGACAGTGATTATGGTGAAACTTTACTTTTCATTGGAAGGATTTTATAGGTATTATATTACTTCCTAAGCTTATGCATATTTCATATTTCTCTTCCACTGGAAAGGTGAAATTATTAACTGACACAGACCACATGGAGGCAGTGACAGGTATTCGATGTTTTAGTGTGTGTCTTGGGAGTTGTTTGTCCTCCCCTCTCCCTTCTATTCTACTTAATAATATTAGTTTCCTTCCAGTTCTGGAATCTTATGACTGTTCTTTCCCCCAGTTTTAGAGGCCATGTCAAATGGATAGGAGAGGGCAGTGGGGACTCTGTAGGTTGGGAGAGGAGGTTCTGGGATTCTAGTCCAGCTCTTAAATTGTGCTGTAAATTTGTGCATTCCTCTTAGCCTTTTTGATCCTTATTTTTCCATTTTTCAAATAATAATTGTTCTACCTATCTCTCAGAGGTATAGTGAGGAGCAGATTATGTGTGCAAAAATAGTGGACTAAAAATTCAAAGAAAAGGATGGATTGTTATGTAGCAGTTTCAAGTAAGCACCTAGGTCAGTAATACTGCATTTGAGAGAGGAGCTTCTCCAGCAGTTTTTTGGTAGTATAGTAGTTCTACTGGAAGCATTTATGAGCTGCAAGTTCCCTGGGAAGCGCATGATGGGGGGTTAAGCATGTATGTACAGAGCAGTGGGCTAGCTCTGAGACTAGCCTTGGGTCAGTTCCAGGAAGGGGAGGATAACTACTTATAAACCCCTCATTTGTAGACCTGCCCTCCTCTAACTGGAATATTCATTCTCTTTCACTAATGATGTATGGAAAGGATATATTTGGAGGCTACACCTGTCCAGTCAGCCAAAACTACTGAATCAGCAAGGTGACCTTTACAGAACCAAATCACTCACCACCCCCCCATCCTTTCCCTTCACATCTGTAACTTACCATCATGTTACATTGAGGAGCTCATTTCATTACTGAGTCAGTTTTCTTATGTAGAGAATGAAGAGATTGGACTATAGATCTAGAAATTTTTAATAAACTCTTTCAACCCATTAACAAAAATACCTCCTGAAAAACTTATTCATAGGGTTGTTTTATGGGTGGAATTGTGTTGTGTCCCCACCTTAAAAAAAGATAAGTTGAAGTTCTAGCCTTCAGTACCTCAGAATGTTACCTTATTTAGAAATAAGGTACAATTGTAAATGTAATTAGTTAAGACGAGATCATAGTGCGGTAAGTTGGCCCCTTAATCCAATATGACTGGTGTTGTTGTAAAAAGATGGCCATATGAAGACACAGGGAGGATGCCATGTCATGATGAGGGCAGAGATTGCAGTGATACAAACCAAGGAACGCTGAAGATTTCCAGCAAACCACCAGAGGCTACAAAGAGGCAAGGAGGGATTCCCTTACAGGTTTCAGAGGGAGGATATCCATGTTGACATCTTGATTGCAGACTTCTAACCTCCACAACTTAGACACAATAAATTTCTGTTTTTTTTATAAGCCGCTCCGTTTGTGGTGCTTTGATGCAGCAGCCCAAGGAATCTCATGCAGGTTGCCTTGCAGATAAAGTGAGACAGAAGATGAAATATGTTTTGAAAGTTAAAATGCCATGTGGTGATTAGTTGATACTCTCTTGTTTTGTGTCAGTCATGATCCAAAGTGAAGTAATGGCCTTTCTCTGGGCCAGTTTATCACTTATGCTGCAGGGATAGAAGTGAAGGAAGAAAAACTAAGCTTAGAAGGCCAGATCTCTTCCCATGTGGGAGCATGTCCACAACCTTATAATTCCAGTAGCGTGAAAGGGAGAAAAGACAGAAGGCAGCGCCTAGGCAGTGGTGTTTTATTGCCCACTAGCCCGCCTTCAGTAGCAAACATGGCCCAGTGTCCTGGAATCAGGCCGTGTCCTTGAGAAGCATCAATGAAGGTGTGGGTAGGGAGGGAAAAAGTGGAGGGCTTCCTCCCTCTTAGGTATTTACATAGCACATCTATTTAGAAACAATACAGCTTTAACATGTGCTTATCCTCTCATCCTGAGAACACTTGTATGGAATAGGGGGTATAGTAATATTTAATTTGGGGGTGTTTACCTTTTAAATCTCCTTCAGTCACACACTTGGATGAGTGTGGACTGTAGGATGGTGGAAATGCTGTCCATCATGGGAAGTACTACGAGCTTGTTGGACCTGGTCTTGAGTCTTATCTATAAGGAGGCAAGCTGGGAAATGTACAACACGGGTCCTCCACTGAGCCCCGTGCGGGGAAGGGATATGAAGACAACGCAGAAGGATAGAGAAATCATGGCAATTTGCGCAGCCCTTGGATACAAGGGCTTGGATACAAGGTACAAACCCTTGGTTTGGTTCTGTCTGGGAAGGACAGGTAGTTTCATTATTTTAATGGTTTTCTTTCACTGCCTTCCTTCCTCCTTTGCCATATACAGTTAGTCCTTTCCTAATTATTTGAGTTCTGGTATTAGAAGGGTGTGTGGATGAGTGTTTGCAGCAAGTCATTTTAACAGGTAGACAACCAACAATATCAGCCAAATAAAATTGCCAGGCTTAAGGGAAAGTGGGTGGTTTTGTCTCTCCAAGATCTGGAGGAATTAATTTTTCCTACACTTCACAAGAGAGATTTGGATTTGTGTTTGTGTGTTGTGGATTTGGAGATTGTGTTTCCCCAAAGTCTAATATTTAGTGATCAGCTGTGCCAGGCCCTTGATGGGTGCTTTCACATACATCATTACAGTTTACAAAGAAGTTCTGAAATTCTATTTTTTTCCTATTTTACAGATTAGGACACAGAGGGCCAGAGATAAACTTCTAAAGAGCTGATGGAAAAACTACCAATTTCATCACTTTCGTAACAGTAGATCGCTTTTAGAATATGTAGCGGTTTTTCTGGATGGTATGTCAGGTTCTAACTAAGTCATTTCTCAATGTTTTCTCCTGAGCAGTCTGTTATTGGGGCAGTCATTAGAGCCATTCACCAGTGTTTTTCCTTCTCCTCCCTGCTATGGGATAGGAAGACCTTCTCACACCTTCTTTGTGTGTGTGTGTGAATTCAGGTTTATCCTTCTTTTAAAAATTTTAAATTAATTAATTAATTTTTAAAATTTATTTATTTTTGGCTGTGTTGGGTCTTCGTTTCTGTGCGAGGCCTTTCTCCAGTTGCGGCAAGCAGGGGCCACTCTTCATCGCGGTGCGTGGGCCTCTCACTATCGTGGCCTCTCTTGTTGCAGAGCACAGGCTCCAGATGCACAGGCTCAGTGGTTGTGGCTCACAGGCCTAGCTGCTCTGTGGCATGTGGGATCTTCCCAGACCAGGGCTCGAACCCTTGTCCCCTGCATCGGCAGGCAGATTCTCAACCGCTGAGCCAGCAGGGAAGCCCTAATTAATTAATTTTTAATCGAAGTATAGTTTATTTACAATGTTGTGTTAGTTTCAGGTGTACAGCAAAGTGATTCAGTTTGAATATATGTATTCTTTTTCAGATTCTTTTCCCTTATAGGTTATTACAAAATATTGAGTATAGTTCTCTGTGTTATACAGTAGGTCCTAGTTGTTCATCTATTTTATATAGAGTAGTGTATGTATGTTAATCCCAAACTCCTAATTTATCCCTCCCCCCAACCCTTTTGGTAACCAACCGTAAGTTTGTTTTCTAGGTTTGTGAGTCTATTTCTGTTTTGTGAATAAGTTCATTTGTATCTTTTTTTAAGATTCCACATATAAATAATATCATATCATATATTTGTTTTTGTCTGGCTTACTTCCCTTAGTATGATAATCTCTAGGTCCATCCAAGTTGCTTCATATGGCATTATTTCATTCTTTTTTATGGCTGAGTAATATTTTATTGTATGTGTATATGTGTATACACACACACACACACACACACATACACACACACATCTTCATCCATTCATCCGTTGATGGACATTAGATTGCTTCCATGTCTTGGCTATTGTAAATAGTGCTGCAATGAACATTGGGGTGCATGTATCTTTTCAAATTATGGTTTTCTCCAGATACATGCCCAAGAGTGGGATTGCAGGATCATATGGTAGCTCTATATTTAGTTTTTTAAGGAAATTCCATACTGTTCTCCATAGTAGCTGTACCAATTTAAATTCCTACCAGCAGTGTAGGAGGGTTCCTTTTTCTCTACCCCCTCTTCAGCATTTATTATTTGTGCACTTTTTACTTTCTTGTAGGTAGCTAATGAAATGTGAGTAGAAGTGACACAGCGTTACTTCCAGGTAGAAGCTTTAACAGCTGCTATATGGTTTTTGCTCTCATTTACCTTCTGCCATGGCAACCAGTTATGCTCTGTTAACTTGTGCCCTGGAGTTAGGATGATGTAGAACAGTGCCCTCAGCCTACAATATCTTATAGTGAGAATGAAAAATAAAAACTTTTCTTTAAGCCACTGAGTTGGTCAAGTGCTTATCACAGCAGCATAGCTTAATGTATCCTGACTGATAATATTGTGTGACTTGAGTTTCACATTACAGATTTTTTTTTCTTGGCTTTCAAACCTATGCCTGTTAGATAATAAACTTCTCCTATAAAGAAACTATGTGGTGATTTTATGTAGTGCCTACTTAGGAAGCTTCAGTGACATAGGGTTTGAAATGGTACAGACCTATAAGTAAAATGCGTTTTGCAAATGTTTTTTGAACTCCTACTATGTACACAGCATTATGAAGGATGCAGAGATAAATTAGGTAGGTAACCTGCGTGAGGGAGCTTACAGTCTAGCAGAAATGGGCTAAATTTACATATGAAGTATATACAGTGAAATGTACATAGTTCATTCATTTATTCAGGCATATTTGTGTAGGTCCATTACTGCTATATTTGTCAAGCTCTGGCTATTTAGTAGAGCAAAAAGAGATATAGTCATTGCCTCCTGGAGTTAGGGGCCAAAAGGGGAATTAAAATTAATCATACAATTATAAATAAAATATTAACTATGGAAAAGAAGAGGTATATGACCCTTTGAGGGAAGGATTTATTTAGTCTAGGGGTGTAATGGAGAGCTTAGAGTAACTTTGTGAAAATGCCTTGGGCTCAGGCAGGTGTGAAGCCAACCTGGGTTTAAATTCGGATTTTGCTGCTTTGAAGCTGTAAGACCCCGCCCAGGGCATTTCACCTTTCAGAGCAGATTTAATGCCTACTTCATAGGATAGTTGTGAGAATGATACAAGCTTTTATTGTGGCAGTGCACATAGTATATTCTTCCTTTTTTTTTTGGTGTGGGGGGGTATAGTTGTTTTACAATGTGTGTTAGTTTCTACTGTACAGTGAAGTGGAGTTCACTGTGCTATACAGAAGGCTCTCATTAGTTATCTATTTTATACATATTAGTGTATATTTGTTAATTCCAATCTCCCAATTCATCCCACCCCCCCTTACCCCCTTTGGTGTCCATACGTTTGTTCTCTACATCTGTGTCTCTATTTCTGTCTTGCAAACCAGTTCATCTGGACCATTTTTCTACATTCCACAAATATGTGTTAATATACGATATTTGTTTTTCTCTTTCTGACTTACTTCACTCTGTATGACAGACTCTAGGTCCACCCACATCTCTACAAATGACCCAATTTCATTCCATTTTATGGCTGAGTAATTTTCCATTGTATATACGTACCACATCTTAAATGTTAGTTAGTGACCCTCTTTCCCCTATATGATTGATTCCACATGACCAACGCAGGGAAAGGTGAGGTGCGGGATAGGTGTATCTGCAATTTAATCAAGTCTTCATGGAAGAAGTGGCATTTGAGCTCAGACTTAAAGAATGGAAATGGCTTTGATAAAAATAATTGTAATTATATGATGAGATGATAATTATAAAAAACAGGTGGTGTTACTTAGCGGCCAAGATCATAGGCTTCAGAACTAGACAGACCCCAATTCAAATCTAGGATCCATTACTTATTAGCTTTGTGATCTTTAGGCAAGGTGCTTCTTTCCTCTATATGGAAGTTTTCCCTTCCATAAAATGAGTTTATGAATACCTATTATTTAGGCTTGTTGTGAAGATGAAATTAAAAAGGTGTGTAAAATATGTAATACCAATTTTAGTAATTGAGGAAATGCTCAATATAACGAGCAATCAGTATTTACTCTTACAGGTAGGGAAGGGAGAAGGTCTGGGTTCTTTTTTTTAATAAATTTATTTATTTTTTGCCTCTGTTGGGTCTTTGTTGCTGCACATGGGCTTTCTGTAGTTGCGGCGAGCGGGGGCTACTCTTTGTTGCGGTGCATGGCTTCTCTTGTTGCGGAGCACAGGCTCTAGGTGCACGAGCTCAGTAGTTGTGACATGCAGGCTCAGTAGTTGTGGCTCACGGACTCTGGAGTGCAGGCGCTGTAGTTGCAGCCTGCAGGCTTAGTTGCTCTGCGGCATGTGGGATCTTCCCGGACCAGGGCTTGAACCCGTGTCCCCTGCATTGGCAGGTGGATTCTTAACCACTGCGCCACCAGGGAAGTCCTGGGTTCTTTTTTGTAATGTTTAAATTCAAAGTTCTAATGCTTTGTCTGAGTGCCAGGGGCTGATGTCATTGAGTTCAATGTGAGATTTACTGTCTCCTTAGAGTATTAATACCCACCAATTAATAGTGACAGTCACTAAACATTTAGTACCTAATGAGCTGCATCTCCTCAGTATGGGTGGAGTGGCATGGCCAAGAAAATGTGTAATTCAGCTCACCAGACTTCCTTCTTGCTGGCTCTCCATCACCTCCCCACTGGGCTGCCTGAGGGGGTTGACTTCATCTGAAAAATGCATTTAGAAATGTCAGTGTCTGGAAAGCCCTGAGCTCTAAAGCCTCCTTGGAACTGTGGATGCAAAGAATGTCAGAGCCGGTCCCTAGTAAACTGCGAATGCCAAGTCCTCATTCTAAAAATGGGAAAATAAAGGTTAGAAAGGGAAATGAAATGGCCCAGGTCACACTGTTGGGGATATAATAATGAAGAAGTTAGGCAAGGTCCCTTCTCTTGTGGAGCTAATGATCCATTGAAGAAGAGAGACAAAATGCAAGAAAACAAATAATTCCAAAAGCGAACAGGTTATAGTGACAAAGAGTAATGAACTTGAGGGATGTTTTACATAAGATAACGAGGGAAGAGTCACTGAAGAGGTGGCATTTAAGCTGTGACTTGAAATATATAAAGGCAGCAGCCACACAAAGATCTGAGGCAGGAGTTTTCCAGACAGAAGGAACAGCACGTTCAAAGTTTGTAAGGCAAGGATACACTTAGTTTATTGGCATCTGAGTGTGTCAGAAGCCCACTGATCTAGGGTAATATTGGACACAGAGAAACAGTGATCAATACTATAAATTATAAGTCAAAATTTCTAGGGTTTTAGGCCACTAAAAGGAGATCAAATTTTATTGTAAGTACAAAGGAAAGGAAGGCTACTGGGAAGTTTTAAGTAGTGGAGTGACACAATTTGATTAATGATTTAAAAAATCATTCTGCTGTTGTGTAGAAGATAGCCTGCTAATGATAAGAATAGAAGCGGGGAGACCAGTTAGGACTTTATTTCAATAGTCTTGGATGAGAGGTGGTGATGGAGTGAACTAAGGTAATAGTCTGGAGGAGAGGGAGAAAAATGGACAAACTGGGAATATATTTTGGAGAGAGAGTTGGCAGGATATTAGGGGAGATTAAGGTAAAGGGAATGGAAATCAAGATTGACTTCTTGATTTTTGCCTTGAGCAACTGACTATATGGTAGTGTCATTTACTGAGATGAGGAAATCTGGGAGAAGAGAAGAGGTGGGAACCTATGATTAAGCATGTAGTATTAGATAAAATAAGTGTGAGATGCCAAGGTGACATCCAAGTGGCGTTATCAAGTACATACTTGGCTCTAAAAGCCTTGAGTGTTCTAATCACCACTCGTTGGCTATATAAGTCTATGGAAAATACTAGAACTTCATGATGCCACTCCCCTATCCAGTGCCATACAGACATTGCTATTAGATTACAGCACTCTCTCCTGAGGAGCCGCAGTGCTCCAGGCAGCCACACTACTCCATTGGTGTTGGTGTTCGAAAGACATCTATTGGCCACTCCTTCTGTGTTGTATTAGCATCTTTTCTTGATCAACCATCTCAGCTTATTACTGGTTTTATTGTAAAAGTTAGAGCTAGTGAAATATGATTCATTTTCATCATTTACTAAGAGCCACTGTGTAAGTCCATTGCTCTGCAAGGTGCTGTGTTCTAGTAAGTTAATCAATATATGGATTGGTCCTTCCCTAAAGAAGTTTACAGGGCACCCATGGCGGGTGGGGGTGTGGGATCAAAGGAAAGTGCAGGACAGTGTATGATTAAATGTCCAAACAAATGGTCTAAGCAGTGTGTTTAGAGGAGGGCAGAATGACCATGTATTAAAGCATTTCTTGAAGTGCTGGAGAGAGATGAGGCTTGATCTGGCCTTGAGGAAGAAGAGGATTGGGATGGGAGGATGGCGCCATCAGATGGGATAAGCAGTCTGATTAAAGGACTGAAGGAGAAATTGGTGGAAAAAAGTTAGAACAATGGTCATATTATTGTGCTGACTTCAGGAAAAGCCTGTAATCAGTGGTTGGCTTAAGTGCTGGGTTGTTTACTGTGTAGCATGAATTCCCATTTCTTCGTTTCCATTCTCAGTTTCCTTGCCACTGGCTACCTGAGTAAGCCAATGCTGTATACTTTTATTACAACAGCATGGCAAATTCGGTCACAATTTTTGTTAGCTGGCTGATCTAGCAGATAAACCCCCAAATCTCAGTGGCTTAACACAGTCCAAATTCTTATCTTGCTAAGATAATAATCTGATGCAGTTGTTCTCAATCAGTTGGCTCTCCTGGAATCTCTCTCCTCCAATCAGTGATTCAGGGACCTGGGCTCTGTATTGTATGGCTTTTCCATCTTCAATATGCGGCTCTTACAGCTGCCCTGGGAATTGGCTCCATTCCAGCCAGACAGCAGGGGAAAAGAACAGGAAGAGTTGGGCATGGGAGGTGTTTATGAGCCAGGCCTGGAAGTGGGAAACTCTGTTCTCAGCCCACTGGCTAAAATTCAGTCTTACAGCCATATCTAAGTGCAAGGGAGGCTGGGGAATGTAATTTAGCTGGGTGGCCTAAAAGAAAAAGACATGAATTTGGTGATTATCTCTCTCACAAGGTGCCACTGGTCACCTGATTCTTTGGTATGAGAGCTCCTGAGCCTGAGGGTCATCTGGCACACAACTTGGGTCAGGCATTCCCTTCCCAGCCCATCAGCTCACCCAGCCACTGGGGAGCTGAGTCAGCCCAGATCAGATAAGACCAGAGCTAGTGTCTGGAATAGCCCCTGATCTCCTCCCCATTCCACCCTTCCCTCCTGTGATTTCATTTAACTTTTTATCCTTTAGTTCTGACTCTGAATGCATTCTTCATCTTGGGCATGTCTAGGCTCCTGTTTGAACACGGACCTTACTCCTCTTTTCTTGACCTCTGATATCGATGCCCACAGGCTGTCTCATGTTCATTATTGGTTTCTCATAAAGAGTAACATATCTGGATGGGGTGCTTGTGGCTTTGAGTATGATTGTCTTAGTCTTTGAGACTAAGGATCTAGTAGTGTTAAAAAAATAGCCTTAGAGTGTAAGAGAATTTGCAATATCTAAAAAGCGCAATGGTTTGGTAAGGCCTGTTAGGAAAGAATGGCATTTTTATGGAGTTATTAGCTAGATTGGAGTTAGTCACATCCAAAAGTAATACTGTGTATACTTCGTTAAATTCATTTTGTGTTAATTCACTTTTATGCACATAATCTCATTATCTCATTTTATTCATGCAGCATTTCTACAGAACAGGCGTTATTATCCCCATGTATCAGTCATATATAACCAGAAAAACAGAACCACTAGGGTGGATAGATAGATTGATGGATTGTTTGCAAGGAACTGGTTCACACAAGAGAGGGCTGGCTAGGCAAATCTGAAATCTGTAAGGCAGGCTGTCAGGAAGGGCAGTTTGGGACTCTTAGGCATAAGCTGAAAAGCACAGGTAAATTTGCTTCTTCAGGGAAGCCTCAGCTGTGCTTTTAAAGACTTTCAATTGATTGAATCAGGCATATTCAGATTACCTAGGATAATTTCCTATACAAACGTCAACACCGACCTTACTCCTATGTCTTTATAGCAACACCTAGATTAGTATTTGTTCAGTAAATGGGGATTAAGCCTAGCCAAGTTAACACGTAAAACTGATCATCACGCCTCATTTTACAGATAAGGAAATACAGGGATGTAGTAAGTTGCAGAACTGGTTATTTGGGCTTTTTCTTTCATGGCTAAAATATACTCAGGTATTTTTCAAGTTCCTAAATTACATATGTTTGCAGCAGGATCCAAAGAAAATTTTTGGATTGATTTACCGAGAGTGATCTAAATGATATAATATTCAAAATGTAATAGTGAAGCAAGTCATTCACTGTATGGCAGTGAAAAGACTATGAGAATGACTCCTTTTTTCCTATCTAAAAGTCCCGTTGTGAATAATTGCCAATATGGATAAAACCTTGATTTTAAGGAAGGCAATGATAGTAGAGTTTTCTTCTATATTTCTTCATTCAGGATCGCAAGAGGCACAAAACCTTAACATTTATTTCCAGCCCTGAGTCTGAACAAGTTATTAGTATAATTAGGGAAAGCTGAACTTTCATCTTTCTTTAATTGAGCATGGATAATTTGTACCTGTCATCAGTAGCCAAAATGTCATAAAATCACTTACAACCTTTTATACTCTTGAACTGTAGTAAAAATACCAGTTATTTTGTGTCCGTAGAGTCATCATTTGGAGCACCTCTTTCAATTTGTTCGTAGTTATCTTCAGCGCTTCATGACTAGTGTGGTTTGCAAAGTGTCACGCGAAGTGCTTTTTCCCTCTTGGTGACAGCCAGTACATTTAGGGAAGAGGAGGCCAATGAGGAGACAGATGCTGGCTTTGTGGGCACATGGTTTGAATGACAAGCAGAGATCAACAGATTCTTATTTTTCACAGCAAGGAGAGGAGGAGGGAGCTCAGAAATTCTGAACGAAATGTCAGCTTTTGGATGCTTTGGTTGTGCATTCTGACACAAGAAGGCAAGGACATTTTTATTTGTTTTTCTTCCCTCCAGTCACACTCTAGGAAGACAAAGCTATTATCATAGGTTATGCCTAACCAGCGAACTCACGGTCGTTAGTGAAAAAGCACCCTAGAGGCCAAAATGACTACTGTGCCTGTTTCTGCCATAAATTTTGATGGTGGAAAAGAGTGTTGGACCACTGATTATTGCAGCCTTGGAGATAGTTACCAGCCCACATGCCTAGTAACAATTGTGATCTTGTTTGAAAGAAGAGGGACTTGACTGTACTGTCAGTGTAAGGACAGTATCTATAACCTTGAGGAAACAACTGATAGGGTGGTTGATATTTTTTATCCCTTTTAGGCAGAATTACCTTTTTTATAAAGGATAGTTTGCGGGACTTCCCTGATGATGCAATGGTTAAGAATCCGCCTGCCAATGCAGGGGACACAGTTTCAAGCCCTGGTCTGGGAAGATCCCATATGCCATGGAGCAACTAAGCCCATGTGCCAAAACTGCTGAGCCTGGATGCCACAACCACTGAAGCTCACACCCCTAGAGCCCGTGTTCCACAACAAGAGAAGCCACTGCAATGAGAAGCCCATGCACTGCTACAAAGAGTAGCCCCTGTTCTCCGCAACTAGAGAAAGCCAAAGCATAGCAACGAAGACCCGACACAGCCAAAGATAAATTTAAAAAAAAAAAAAAAAGGATAGTTTGCAAATTTGGAATTGAGAGAAATTCATGGTTTCAGTTAGAATATGCTTCCCCTGAGGTAAACTCAGAGAGTGCTTTAATGCTGTTCCTTAACCCAGACAGGTCAACTCTGGGGAAAGGAAGTGTGAGACAGAGGAATAAGAAAGGCTGGGGGAATAGGAGCTAAGGAGAGGGCTTAGCAGCTTTTAAATTGGTAAAGAAGAATTGGAAAAAGGAAGATACAGACTGATGGCAAGTTAGTACCTGGAGAAGAATGGACGTGGCCTGGGTTTCCTGCAGAAGGAGTCTGGGAAAAGTGAGGACAGGGACGAGAGAGGAATTGGAGTTAGGTGGTAAATGTTTCCTTGGTAGCCTATAAACAAGTAGTTTGGAAATGTGGAGTTTATCAGTCAGGAAGTCAGCAGACAAGAGAAAGCGTGCTTAACTAGAATGTTGTAGAGAATTTAATGAAGGTACTATTCAGAGCTGTGTAGGCAGGGCTGAGGCACCCAGGAAAAGATGATGAGATGCCAGGGATTAGCAACATCAAGAAGCTGTCACATTGTCTAGGTCTGAAGAGCACGGGGTGAACATTGGGACCCAGTGCTACTGGAGCCCCATGAGACCTATCACTGTAGAATGAGGCTCTAGACATGAGGTGAAATTGTAGAGGGATCAAACCATTGCCAGAGCCACAATGCTGAGGCAAGTGGAGAGCATCGTTAGAAATGTCCCAACCTCTCTCTCCTCCCACCTTCTTGTCTTTCTTTTGGTCAGTCCAAGCTGAAGTCAGAGGAGACAGGATGCACAGAAGGGCAGAGAATCGTTTGGGGATAACAGCACAAGAGAGAATAACTAGACAGGTGAGAGCCAGGAAGTAGGGGAGGTCCAAGTACTAAGTACTGGTCTTGGCTAGGTAATCAACTTGCAAAGGACTTTAAACAAATAGATTAACCCTTTTCTGTTTCTTTTCTCCCCCATCAGTAAATGGGGATAATAATTCTTGCCCGTATCCTGGAGTTGTTATAAACATCAGATGACATAATAGATGTATTTGTTTCATTGATTTATATTTATATTGCACTTTATAATTTCCAAATCTTTCTTACGTCTGTTAACTTATTTGCTTCTCAAAATTAGCTTGTAAGGTATCCAAGATAAGTTTTATTATTCCCATTTAACATTTGAGATGATTGATTCAGAGAAATTAGGTGGTTTCTTCATGGTCACAAGGCTAATAGTCCTTTTGCCTCAAACTTGACTGTAATTTTCTCTTATCACACTTAACTGCAGTTTAGTTCAACATTTCAGGCAGTTTTGGGGGACTGTTACTGCCTTTGATTATCTGGGTGGGCCTTTGTAAGGCATAAAGTTTCCAGATAAGGAGCCTGAGACCATACCTTTCATGTGTGGAACAGCATTCATAATTCAGGTGGTCTTTCTTTTTTGAGCATAATCTTGGGAAGAAAAAATGGGAAAGAAAAGGGCCTTGTTCTTTTTCCATAACTGACCACTCTTTGTTTTCTCTTGACAGAAAATTCAAAATGGAGTGCTATAAAAAAGTCTGTCCCCCCTAAATTTATATGTTGAGGCCTAACCCCCAATGTGGTGGTATTTGGAGGTAGGGCGTTTGAGAGGTGATTAGGTCATGAGAGTGGAGCCTTCATGAATGAGATTAGTGCCCTGATAATAGAGATCCCAGAGAGCTCTTTCTGCCATGTGAGGACATAGTGAGAAGAACTGTCTGTAAGTTATCATAGTGGTTTTATTTTTTTCTTTTAATAATATGGCTATCTATTTTATAAATATTTCAACTTTAGAAAATAAATGGCCTTCCTTTATCAAAGAGATTGTGTATTCACTTTTCCTCCCTCTACCTTTATCTGTTATTATATTAGCACGTGTGCAATTCTATTTCAGTGTATCCACTTGTATATTTTAGGAAGAATGCTAAAGTGATAGATGTGTGAAGAATGGGTTAAAACTGAAGATGGACAAGAAGACTAGTTAGGTATCATTGTAGGAGTTGCATGATGGGAATGGTTCTGTCTGAATGAGAAGGAAGGGACCTGATATGAGATTGTTTAGAAATCTAGTTTCAATTTCACCTTTGCTATGGGGCTTTCTTCATTGAAAAGGAATGTGGTCTGTCTGTACCATTTCTTTATTCTGCCTCACTCATGCCAATATGTCACTCTCCTGTCAATGTATTTGACTAGATCTGAATCCTTAGAATATTTCTGTGGTTTAGGCAATACTTGAATTTACTTGTTTTCTCTTCTGAGGTGATGCACCTGTCTGATTTGTGTCTCTTGACTATTTAGAGCTGTTTGTTTTTGAACCTTGTTGTCTTCATAGTCTGAAGCCCTGACAGTGACCAGAACAGTGTGCAGGCTCTCTGAGCATCTCACTATGTGCTTTCACCTTGGCTTTTGCTTTCTGCCTCACGGATCCCAGCATCAAATGGAAATGACAAAAGCTGCCCAGGATCTGCTTCATATGGGCACTCTAACAATTAATTAGCTTTTTATTCTTTTAATTTTTTTAGAGCAGAGCCCCTGTACTTTGTTGAAGCAGAGACAGAACTTCTAGTATCAGAGTAGGTTATCACGTTACTTTTCGCTCCCAGTTGGGCTCTGTGCAGCTTCTCTGGAGTGAGCAGATGTTGGATGACCTGTTTTTCCATTTGGATTTATTTATGAGGATCATAACAAAGAAGCAAAATGGCAAGAGATAGAGTGAGAAAGCTCCTCATACAGCAGTCTCTGCTCAGGCCTATGGAAAGAGTTACAGGACTCCACACACATGTGTTCTTTTCCACAGAGCCTGTATTTTTTGGCCCCTTTGCCCTCCAAAAGTCACCAGATAATTCTCAGCAGTATTTAACTTGGTTAAAAATATAGTCCAGGGAGCCGTCCTCTCCCTGAGCATCTGGAGGGGCAGTATTCTTGCCCCAGGCAAAGACACAAAATGATAAGATGACAAACAGCTTTGGGGAGAACCAAATGAGATATTACATATGAAAGTGCTTTATTTATGTTCTAAACACTAGATCTCTGGATGTCAGTGACTAGATTCCCTCTCAAATATGATCCTTTGTCTCACATTCATAATTACTAAGTAGCTGACTTACTATGTGCTAGGGATGGGGCTGAGTATTTTACATATATTACTTCTTTTAATCCTAATTTGTGTAGTTAGTATTATCAACTCTATTTTACCAACTTCAGATTTAAACAAAGGCTTTTACAGAGCAAAGAACTGCACCCAGGGCACTCACCTCTCAACCCTGTGCATTTAAGCCTTAAAATATATGGCCTGTTTAACAGATCTCACGTGATACTAGTCCCTTTATATGATTAACATTAGCTACAATTTATTGAGAATCCACTATGTACCAGACACTATGCTAGGTATCTTAGATCAGTACATGACCCATAATCCTTATAACAACCCCATGAAAATTTATTATCACCACCTTTCATACTTGTTCCACTTATTGTGGTGACACAATAAGTAGCAAAATTTGTTTTGAATAAGGATTCAAATTCAGATAGATCTGCCTTCAAAAACAATTCTGTATTATGTTATGGTCGCCGGTAGTGAGTTGAATGGTGGCCCCCCAAAAGATATGTCCATGTCCTACCCCCTGTGAATGTGACCTGATTTGTAAAAAGGGTTTTTACAGATATAATTAAATGAAGGGGCTTGAGATGAAATCATCCTGGATTATCTGGGTGGGTCCTAGATGTTCGTATAAGAGACAGAGAGAAGACATGGGGATAATACAAGAAGACCTTATGAAAACAGAGGCAGAGATTGGTGTGTTGAAGTCACAAGGCAAGAAATGCCTGGAGCCACCAGAAGTTGAAAGAGGCAAGGGAATATTTTCTTCTATAGCTTTTGGATAGAGTACAACCCTGCCAACTCTTGATTTTGGACTTCTGACCTCCAGATCGGTGGGAGATACACTTTTGTTGTTTTAAGCCACTCATTTTGTGGTAATGTGTTATTTTAGTGACAAGAAACTAATGCATAGCCTGTTTCATTTTTAAACTCTAGGCTGATTCATATCATATCTTTAAAAACTTAAAATGCTCACCACCTCATCTTATTATTATGATCATTGATGTCTTTGGTGTCTTACAGTTAGACTAATTTTTTGTCTTTTCCACTTACGCTTGAAGACCTCTCTTTCATAGTAGTATCAGTCTGTGCACAATATGCTGCACATGCCTTCATGCCTTTGCTCACCTTGTCCCCCCCCGACCCCCAGAAGCCTGCCCTTCCCCTGTCCCACTCCATACTCTGCCACTGATCTCATTCTCAAGCCTGAATGATACCTCTTCCTGAAATCCTGGAGAGAGAGCCCCAGCCAGAATTAACTGCTGTGTCCGTGTTCCCAGAGCAGTCTACTTGTACCTCCATGTATCACTTCTGTCTATCTGTCCTATATTGTAGCTAGGCAGCTGCCTATGAAATCCTGGAGGCAGGGTAGGAGTTACACTAATCTCAGTGCTTCTCCTGGTATTAATCATGGAACGTCTCATGGTTGATGAGAACTATCTTACCTCTCTATGCCCTTGAGAATCTTTTCACGAAAGTTTCTCAAACTTGAATTTGTAAGAGAATCACCTAAGGAACTTGTTAGAAATACAGATTTCTGGGCTTCTGCACATTGACTGCCTTTGGATTGGGGCATCCCAAATAATTTTCATGCAAGTGGTTGGCTGACTATACTTTGAGAAACAGTGTTCTAAAATTTGGATTGGAAACTTCTGTGGTGTCCACCTGTTGAGCAATAGTTTTATGGGTGTCTCCTGGGATATGAGTGACCTAAAATTGCATTCTGCTTGGGAAAAGAAGAGTCAAATCATCCTTTAAGACTTTGGTCAAAAGAGGCTGCACGTTTGATACCATTTCTAAGCTCTGTCCCAGACCAACTGAAATCCATTTCATATTTCCTGAGCTGCTTAGGCTTGAGGTTGGGTTTCTTATTTAAAACCCCATGCTTTGGGCTCTCCGCAGGTACATGGTCAGAATTGTCTAACTCAGATAGCCCAGTCCTCTTCTGTCTCTTAAGCAGTCACAAGTTCTAATGTTTCTGTGTTCCTCTCCCTGTTTAACTTGTCTTCACAGAGCTCTAACTGCATTAGTTTAGGCATTAATAGAAAAAAAGGGCTGCATAAGCATCTATGTCCATTAAAGGAATAAATCAATGTGCTGTCTTTCTATCTTTTGAGACATTATGAATTTCCACCCTCCTGCAGAGAATTGTCTTGTGTCCTTGATAACTTTTGCATTATACAAATAACTCAGAGCAGAATTCAGTATAAGATGGATGAAATTTTCTTCTCTGAGCTGCAGTAAAATAAGAATAATCATGCCTGTGTCACAGGATAGTTGTGAGGTTTAGATAAAATCATTTGCTGTATAGAAAGCATTTAATATGATATTGGACCTATAAGAGGGCCTCAATAATGGTTAACCTTGTAAATATTAACCAAGTTTCATCCTCATAATTTCAGATGGAACTTGAGTTCATTGTTGTCATCCTCCTCCTCCTCACTATCATCACCATCATCAAATTGCTGGATTTTAATTAGTGTTTATTTTGTATCAGGCACATTTTAAGTACTTGACATTCTGCCTAACTTTTCCATTACTGCCCTAACAAATTTCCACAAACTTAGCAGTTTAACACAACAGAGATTTTCTATTTCAGTCTATAGGTCAGAAGTTTAACAGGGGGTTCAGTGGGCTAAAGTCAAGGTGTTGGGGAGGCTACACTTCTTTCTGGAGGCTCTACTTTTCTACTCATTCATGTATTTGGCAGAATTCAGTTCCTTACTGTTGTAGGACTGAAGTCCCCGTTTCTTTGCTAGCTGTCAGCTTAGGCTGTTCCCAGCTTCTAGAGGCTGCTTGCATTCCTTGGCTTGTGGCCTACTTCCTCCATCTTCAAAGCCAGCAATGGTGAATTAAATCCTATTCATACTTTGGCACTTTCCTGTCATTTCATCTCTGACTGACTTTTCTGCCTTCTTCTTCCACTTTTAAGGGTCCATGTGATTAGATTTAGCCCACTTCGAAGATCTAAGACAATTTCTGTATTTTGAGGTCTGTAACCTTAATTACTTTTGCAACATCCCTTTTGCCATGTAACACAACATATTCACAGGTTCTAGGTATTAAGACGTGGACTTTTATGAGGGCAGGGGCATTATTCTGTCTGCCACACATCTGTTGTCTCATTGAATTCTCCTAGTGTTCCTTTGAAGCGGACTTCATTTTACAAATGACAAAAGGAGGCTTAGCAAGATTAAATAACTTGCCTAAGATCAGATCTATAGTAAGTGATGAAGCCAGTATGCAAATCTAGGCACTTTGCCTGCAAAATCTACCAAGTTTGGAATTACACTAGGTTAAGCTATAAGATGGGCTCTGGTAGGGTCAGGAATCCCTTTTCTGTACTTATGGCCTGGGACAACTTAAAAGAAAAAAATGACTGGCCTACATTCAATAACTTGATTATCCACAGATGGTCCAAAAGCCAAAAAGAACTCTTAAGTCTGTATCAAAGATGTATGTTTGTGACCAAGTCTTATTGACATAGGGCACAAACATCTTGTTGCTCTTTTCACAGCTTTCTCCTAATTTCAGACTTTTTCCATTGTAACATTATCACCACCAAAACTTTCATCAGAGGTTGGAGGAAAACATTTTTAGGAACAAAAGTGTATCTCAGCAAATATGTGGTACACTTTGTGTGATCATATCTATGATTATTTAATACTTAATCTATGCAAAGTGCCTTAGGTCACTTAGTGACCCTATGAGATAAGTACTATTAATAGCTGGACATTTTAGGCAAGGAAACTGAGAAACTTATATACAAACTTGCTGGGATTTGAACCTTGGAAGCCTGGCATTAAACCACTCCATTCTGTGACCACTGTAATCTTTTCTTCTAAGATGGAGATATTTGTATCTTTTCTTTTCTACTCTTTGACAGTTTCCATAGTTTGCCCTTGCCTGAGGTATCTGATACCAGGCATCTTGGCATTTGAGCTACTCTCCTATGTACAGATGATGCCGTAATGATAGAGCCTATATAGCCTCTAGTCCAGGCAAAGGTGAAAACCACTTTAAAACAAAGAGTTTTCAGATTATTACCCAGTGGCTCTGTTTCATTCATAAGTAAGTGCAGGGTAGAGTACTTTGGTATTGTTTAACCTGGTGTAGATAAGAATCTAGACTCCTGAGGTTTAAGTGAGGAGCGTAGAACTTTCTCCTAATTCCAACTGAATCCTTATTATAAACTCATGGCATGGGCCTTAAGTGTCAAATTATTTCCTTACATATGTGTAGCTCTTTATCATTTAAAACACACTTTTACATGTTTTCTCATTCAACCCTCAAAAACATTATGTGAAGGAAAAAAATCATATCATCATAATGATGATGATGATGAATGCTTACCATATGCCAATGTCAAACACTCTACACATTTTATCTTATTTAATCCTCTTACTATCCCTTGAGGTAGGTACTACTATTATTCCCGTTTATAAATAAAGCTAATTGACTTCTTCAAGGTCACCCAACTAGTAAGGATGGAACTGGGTTTTCAACACAGTCAATTTGACTCCCAGGACTGTATCCTAAACTAAGACTCCATAGCATTATTTCTATTCTTCAGCTGAACCAATTAAGACACAGGGTAAAATTAAGTAAGGTTTATCAAAGGCCACCCAGCTGTCAGTTTTGGGACTCAGATCAAGTTTCCTGCCTTCTATTTGGAGATGGTAACGATATGGCAGAATTATATGGAATCAAAAAGAGCTCATTTATATCATGGCTCCATCGGGCACTAAATGTGTGACCTTGGGCCAATCATGGATTATCCTCTAATCTTCAATTCAGTTGACCCTAAAATGGAGATAATCATACCTACTTCCTTAGATTGTCAGCAGGATGGACATAATGTACATAAAATGCCTGGCATGTAGTGAGTAGTTAGTGGCTGTTATTATTAGTGAAACCTTCTTCCAGTACACCAGCTGCCTCTCTACATGAGAGTCCAGGTCTGATAGGTTTGGAGTGTGGTGAAATTGCGGGAGAAATTGTCTAAGCCATCCTCGATCATTTTTCACATGAGCCATAGGCTTTTGGCAGGCACCACCTGATAAATCAGCCTCAGCTTAGTGGGAGACTCAGAGATGTGTCCTTAACCTGAGAAATAGAGTGGAGGAGACCAGGATACCCAATAAGGTTCTAGTTAACTTGGCAGATCTAAAGCAGTCAGATCTGGATGTTGGGGGCTTATTAATAAGCTTCATGCTTTCCTCTTAGCTGTTTCCCTTGAGCTGCTGGAAACATGATTTCTTATGATCTGTTCTTTATAAGCTCCCTCCTACAAGATGAGATTCCAAAGGTAGTTCTGGAAAGCTGAGAAAAATGCGGTGGTGTTGGAAAATGGTGTCAGATTGTAGGTATTGGAGTAGACCACTGAAATATGCACTGGTGGGTAGTTTTTAAAGGTTGATCCCCTGAGTATATGATGGTGTGCCCCAGAAACAGAGTTCTATTCAGAATGATTTATGTTCCATGGTACTGTGGTGTGATCTGTATTACCTTTGGAAGGAAGGGCAGACATTGAATGAATTTAGCTAAGGATAAAAATAGTTAGATGAGCATAAATGCAGAAATGTCCTAGGTCTCTCAGTTCCTTCTAAGGAGATTTTCAAGGATGTACCTGAGAAAGTTGTACTCTCTCATGCCTACTGGTACTGAATATGAACTGTAGAAATTTGTGAATTGCCTGCTCCCTGATGAGGCTTGTGTGTGCCTCTTCCTGCCAGCCTTTTTCTGAAAAGGAAGGGAAAAAAAAAAAACCCAGGAGTGGAAGGAATCTTAGAAATAAATAGTGATGTCTGATCTGCCTTGGCACCTGCTTCTCAAGGGACTTGAGCTAATGCACAACTATTTAAGATGTTTAGGCATCACAGTCAGAAGAAATGATCAAGTCAGACATCCCTAATTTGAATTTTTAGATCAAAATCAGCTTCAGAAAACTATTCTGATGGTAAAGCTCATTTCTTTGAGCTCTAGAATTAAACAGATCTAGCTGTATTCAAATCCCACCTCTGTCACTTAGTAGCTATGAGTCTATGGGAATGTTACTTTGTCTCTCTAAACCTCAGTTTCCACATTTGTAAAATGGCAATAATAGTAATAATGGTAAAAGTACCTGTTACATTACATAGAGATGCTATAAATGTTACATTAGAAATCCATGTACACTACTTAACAGTGTCTAGTCTATAGTAAGTGTCAATCAATGTTATCTTTTATGACTATTTTAGCATCTGTGTCCAAATTCTATGCATTTATTAATGTTGGCAAGTTATGATAGGACCACTTTATTCTAGCCTTCTTGTTGGTTGGTGTTTAATAAAAGGTCACCCTTTACTTTGGTAGGCAGATCTTTAGCTAGATCCAGCCAAGGTAATTTCCAGAACTATATTTTGAGCCAAGGAGAGGGAGAGACAGCCTCATCTGTTGACAAGGCCCGTAGGTATCGCCTGGCTCAGTCATCAGGGATAGGAAGCTAAGACAACAACGTAGGTACTGCTCTCACTTCCAGCCTGCTGCCAGAGCAGGCAGAAAACAGAGAGCTCAAGCCAGCCATATCACAGGTGCAAAAGCCACTGGAGACAGGAGCCTATTCTGAAGCTGTCTGGCACAGCTGTTAAAAATGAAGGTCAGTCTAATTCATGAGGTGTCACCTCTATTGATCTGGAAAACGGACAGAAAAAAAATGGATTTGAGAAAAGTTAATATCTGATTAGGCTCTTAAAGATGATCAGTCAGGTGCTTTGGAATAGTAGGATAAGACTAGATGTCAGTCCAAACTCTGCTTTTATGGGGTGGGGGGCACTCAGAACCAGAGAGGGAAATGAATTGTCCCAGGCCACACAGCCATCAGTGAAGAGCCAGGCCTGTGATCTGGATCTCTGGATTCCAGTTTCTATTACATAGCACTGCTGGCTTCCACCTCTTGGCAATTTGAGTGACAAAAGTCATGCAAGAATCTAATATAATGAGTTGTTTAATAGTAAAGTTTTGAAAACTAGTATGAAGGCACAGTATACAAGTACATGTTTTCCACTACAATCTTCTAAATCTGCTAGATGGATAGGATTTAGCTTGGGACCTTTGGTACCTTGAGAATAATTTTCCCAGAAACAAATGAGGGAAAAGACGCAATATTTCTAAGTTTTTGCCTTTGCTTGGCTTTTGAAACTTATAGCATATGCATTTTTAAAACCCCCTCTTTTTTAACAAAGGGGAATAATGTGCTTTCCTCTATATGAAAAAGTGGGACAGGTGATGCACTGCTCCCAAAGGATGAAACTGGACTGCTTTTTATAGTAGTGATGATGTTTTGTTTTGTTTTGTTTTAAATTGGTCAGATGCCAGTTTGCTTGTGATGATGGGGTGTGCAGTACCAGTGTTTACTGGTCCCTATTTCACCAAGCATAAACATTTGCAAGAAAGCAAGCTTAGTTGGGGAGTGCATTCCTTGTTCACAAAAAGCTGAGCTAAGTGTGTCTGGATGGGGATTGAACCCTTAACCTTAGACCCCTCAGCACCACATTATAACAGCTGAGCTAGAGCATTCTCAAGTGTTACAGTTAAACACCCACATGTCCCATCATGCAATGTTGAATCTCTACAGATCAATTAAACAGACACTGTTCCTGCTGGAGCCAATGAAAGCTCCAGCTGCCTGAAACAGCCAGGCAAGCAAACACAATGTTTTGTATCCTTTTATTTTCAAAGTATATTAGAGGGCAAGTAAGCCACTTGCAAATTACCTGAACTCAGGCGTATTAAAACATGGCATTATACCTTCTCCTATTAAACTTACCTAAAGGGTTTGATAGAGTTTTTTGAGACTAAGCACTCTTCTGTGGTAGCAGACCCTCTGGAGCAGCACAGTCCTGTAAAAATATAATGCAATTCACACAAGTAAGCTACATTTGTAATTTTACATTTTCTAGTAGCCAAATTTTAAAAAGTGTAAGGAAACAAGTGAAATTAATTTTAACAATATATCCATAATCTATTTTAGTTAAGCTGATATATCCAAAATGTTATTTTAACAAGTAATCAATATAGAAATTATTGATGAGATATCTTACATTATTTTTATGCTAAGTCTTCAAAATCTGGTGTGTAGTTTACACTTACCACATGTACCACTTGGACCAGCCATATTTTAGTGCTCCATAGCTGTGTGTGGCTCATGGCACTGTGTTTGACAGTGAGGCTCTAGAGTCGATGTGAAGACGAGGTCCTTCTCGGCAGGGGGTGTGGGGAGCAGGTGCTGGGGCGTGCTAGCACTGTCCAGGACTGACCTCTGGAAAAAATTGTTTCTCTTAGTCAGTACAATTAAGGGGGCTTCCCTGGTGGCGCAGTGGTGAAGAATCCGCCTGCCAAAGCAGGGGACATGGGTTCAAGCCCTGGTCCCAGAAGATCCCACATGCCGCGGAGCAACTACTGAGCCTGCACTCTAGAGCCCGTGAGCCACAGCTACGGAGCCTGTGGGGCACAACTACTGAGGCTGCGCACCTAGAGCCCATGCTCCACAACAAGAGAAGCCACCGCAATGAGAAGCCCATGTACCGCAGTGAAGAGTAGCCTTTGCTCACTGCAACTAAAGAAAGCCTGTGCACAGCAGCAAAGACCCAGTGCAGCCAAAAATAAGTAAATTAATAAAAAAAATTTAAAAACCTGTAAAAAAAATACAATTAAGAACAACTCAATATCAAACAAGCAAGAACCAAAATAGTTGTTTTGCAGTAGATTTTCCTCATCACTCAATAGATTGATTCATTCAGCTATCTGGGAGTTGCATAGGAGGATAATGTGTTCTGACAGGTCCACTGGGGCCAGTCCTTTTCTGCTTAAAAATCACAATTTCTTTGGCACTCTTCTGTGGTAGCAGACAATTGCATGTGCAAGGTTGGATGCAAAGGGCTCTGTATTTTCTTTTTGTCTCTGGGCATGCTTTGAAGGATATTATATAGACATACCCACTTTCTTAAATGCTTGAAATTTTAACTAGAGAATTACATACTTTTTTCCTTGTCCCAATATCAAACAATCAGTTATTTCTAAGGATGAAGCTGTTCTTTCTATTCACTATTTAGGACCATGCAAAAGAAAGTGATCTTATCATTCTTGAAATTGTCTAATGCAGTTTTTGCCTCTAGGCCAAGGGAAAAGACCTGCCCTTTCTCCACAGAAGGCTCATTTTGCGAGTGGTTACAGTTTTATTGTTGACACTGTACCTCTGTATTAGTGTTAGTGCAAGGCTCATAACCCTTAGCAACTTCATTACTCACCAATTAGTTTCAAATGAATTCTACTGTCTTGGCTGTAATGGTGCTCTTCATGGAGTAAGCTTCACACTCATAAGGATTTCACTTCTAACTGCCTGGAGTGACGGCATAGAGTTGGAGTCACCAGTTCTTTAGTTAGGAATTCTTATTTGAGGGAGATCCCTCAAGGTCTCTGAGGACACATTGCTTCCTGTTGTCACTTCTTTCCGGTTCCATTGATTTCACCTTCCCTTTCCTCAGAGGTCCATGCAAGTGTGACAAATGACTAGGAAATGGGACCAGAAGACTTGCGTTTTAGTCTGAGCTCTTTTGCATTTCGGTATAGGACCTCAAACAGGTTGCATAAGCTTTGCAAGTCTCAGATTGTTCATCTATGAAATGGAGATTAAAAGGCTCACATCACACAGAGTTTTGTGAGAATTAAGTGAGATAATGGATATTAAAGTGGTTTGTGAACTATAAAGTGTTCTGCAAATTTTAGGAAGGAACATTATTGAGCCAAGGAGGAGTATAGCCCTGTAAAGATCACGCTCATCCTGAGACGTATTCTTGAGATAAAAAAAAATTGGGATACCATCCTAGATCCTCCTCTCTGACGAGCCCCCATTACAGCTTTGCAAGGCAGTGACTTAAGAAATAGGTGAGGCCTTATGTGCAATGTAGCTGGTAGAGCAATCCTTACCCTCACCTTGTT
The DNA here is from genome assembly GCF_011762595.2 of Tursiops truncatus. Taxonomy (NCBI): domain Eukaryota; kingdom Metazoa; phylum Chordata; class Mammalia; order Artiodactyla; family Delphinidae; genus Tursiops; species Tursiops truncatus. Next base: position 90,826,916 of record NC_047043.1, on the reverse strand, counting down.
CTTTTTTTCCTCTCTACTCAACATTATGACATCACCTCCCTTCCTGGCTGTCATTAATGGATATTTCATCCTGGTTTCACCTGGATTGAAAGACTGGGGAAGAGCAACATTTTTATGTGTTCCAAGTCCAGGGTGGATAGGTTAGCCTTATACATTCTTAGCCCTGTGTTAGAGGAAACTTCTCTGAGTTTGGTTCACTTTGTGGGCTTTTAATTACCCTTGGAGAGGTTATGAATTTAGGTAGATCTCATTATCCTGTATTTCCAGGAACCCTGTCTCAGAGCTAACTAGCTTAGTTTCTTCTCTCCCTCTCTCCTTCCCTCCCTCTCTCCCTCCTTCCCTTACTCCCTCCTTCCCTTTGATATTAGGATAATAGGAATAGATATTAGGGTAACTTACTAATTTGAATACCATTAAATGGCCAGGTTTGTTTAAGTATTAACATTAACCTGTAAGGCTTTTGACTGTTGAAAAGTCAAAATAATAAGGGCACCTTATTCATGCCCTTCTCTTTTTATTCCCCAGAAGCTGGTACAGATAATAGGTGCCTCGTAAGCATCCACTGAATGAATAGTGACTAGTAACGATCAACACTTTTCAGGGTATAAAATGTGTTGTGAACCCTTTAGAGATACTCTCATTTAAAGTTCACAGTGGCCCTATGAGCAGATAATGTCATTCACATTTTATAGATGATACAACTGAATGGTGGGCACTTAGATTTATCCAAAATCATGCAGTGACAAAATGTATGGATTGAACTTAGGTTAGTATTGCTCTAAAGCCCATACATCTTGTGCTATATTTATGCACCTTAAAATTACTGTCTTCTGGTCTTAATATAAGTAGTTCCTTAGATAGTGTAGCATCTAACAAAGGTAAAATGGTGCTAGAGCAGGAGCTGTGGAAAATCTATATTTAAGAAAGAGAAAGTGTCTGGTATGGAGATGAGATCCTTTTTCTCTTCTTGAAATCTCATTCTATTAAATTTCTACTCAACTTTCATGAAAATAACCAATATTTATCCAATACTTATGTGCCAGGCTGTGATTAGTGCTTTACATATGTTTAATTCTCACAGCCACCCCATGAAGCTGATACTATTGTTTTTCCTAATTTTTAGATAAACAAATTATGACACAGAGAGAGTAAGCAGCAGCTTGTCCATGGTCACACAGCACATCCTGGCTTAGATGTACACCTAGGTCTATCTGACTCCAGAGTGCGTTTTCTTAATCACTTCATGGTACTGTTTTTCACTTTTTGTGCCTTTATAGTCAGAACCAGCAGTTACATATTAGTTTGTTTGTGACTGTTGATAATCCCTACCAAATTGTAAACTCCTTGGGAGTTGGGCACCTTGCCTTTAACATCTGTATTTCCCCATACTGTTCAGATAGTGTTCAATAGGTGCTCATTTAATACTTGTCAGGCAATTCTCAGACTCAGCTAGCTGATCAGTTAGTCCCTCTCTAGCACTAAGAATTAAGAGATACGATTGTTCACCCTTTCAGTGTTATCACTGGCAACAGCCCTTCTGTGCTGTAGCAGATATTTTTGTGTCCTGTGCCACATTCTCTTGATCCACCATGAATCTCAGCTGTAGCTGTGCTGGACAGTTCCCATGTAAGCTGACCACATCCTACCTGAAGAGCCATCCATTTCTCTCGGCTCTTCTGCCTCAGGACAGTTTTTTAAGTCCCTGAAGCTCTCTTAGTCCACTTTTTGGCCAGGACAGAACAGCATGGAGTTAATGACTCCAGTGGCAAACCTCAGCCAGTGGAAAATAGGATAAATGCCTCAGCCTCTTGTCCTTCAGAGGAAATTCTTAGGTGCATTCTCTGTGGTTTCTCAAGAATCAGTCCCCAGATTCATTGAGCATCAGTTGCCCACAGTGGTTATCAGCACCCCCTTTTTCCTACTTCTGTATCTTATTTTCTCTATTTCATAACTGCTGCTCCCTGTATTTCCAAAGTAAATTCTTTGCACCCAAGTCCTTATCTCAGCGGGTTTGTTTTTTAATTGCGTGGGACGTGGTGTGGGAAATGGAAAACCCAAATAAGATACATGCCTATTTGCTAGTGGCTTTGTGCCAGAGGCCACATATAATGTCACATAATGTGAATAAATCATGTTATTGGATTAATTAGAGAAGTTACCTCAGAGGAGATTGAACCTCAAAGTCTTGTCCTTGGATAAACAGGTTTAACGTAAGTGGAGAGACAGCTTAATTTTCAGAATTTCCCATTTCGCCTTTATAACCAGTTATACTGATGAAAAGGTGCAATAGTTAAAAAGGATGCAAGAATGAGCCAGTTAATTTTCTGAAACCTAAGATGACTACAGATTCAGTTTATTTCTTACTGCATTATTGACTGTGGTGTAAAAAGCGTAGCCCACGGTGCATTCCTACGTCTGTGCTCCATGGCACTTCCCAGTTGATAAGTCTTACGACTCTTTTTTTCCCCTTGAGTCTCTGTTAGGGTTTTATTTTTTTTAAGACGCCAGATATGATATTCATAATCACTGAGCAGTCACCCCACCAAAAGAGTTGAGAGGAGAACGTGGCAGATGGTGTCATGCAAATTTTATTGAAGAATCTCCTTCATAATGATGAAAGATACAGCAGTGAACTCCTGGCATGCATATGGGTGGCAGAAAGGATTTATGCCTGGTGTGTCTGGGCTCATAATAACTAATGTATCAACTTGTTTGAAAACTTTTTAATTAGGAGGATCAGCAGGACTTGTGAATGAATCATGAAGAGAAGACCTTTCACTTTCAGTAAATGAGGAGAAAATAACCATCAGCAGAAATAGCTGCATTTATTTCAGTGCCTAGGGTAAATGGCACTGTTCTAATGACGATAAGGCCAAGGGTCTGGGTCTCTATATGGGCCAAGTCAGGTTGCCTGATTTCTTGGCCCTTGACTGACCTACTCACTCTTTAGCAGTTATCACACGACTACATGGGTATAGTACAGCATTCCACAAACTACAGATTTAAACCTGACCTTGTCACTTGCCTGATGAAAATCATTCACTAGTTTCCCACTGCATGTAGCATAAAACGTAAACTCCTGCCTTGGGCCTTAAGGCGCTGTATAGGTTGGCTTCTTTCCCATAGCTCTATTACCTCATTTTGAGGAACGCTCCCCTTTTCCCCTGTTTCAGCCAGACTGTCATCTGATAGGTCCAAGCTCTTGCCAAGCATTTTCATAATGCTTAATATGCTGTATTAGTACAGCATAATAAGTTGTATTATTATTTTTTAAATGAGATAATATTTATAAAAAATATATTCCAAACTGCAAATACTGTACAATAATTATTATTATTGATTATATCATTAGCAGATCTGGAATCTTAGAAAGCAAGGTCTCTATAAAGCAGTGGAATATTTAAAGGGCAAAAAGACTTTCCAAGTGAAGCGTTCCTTAACTGAGAACATTCCTCATAGAAAGAGAGATGTTTGCGCATTCACTAAAGCTTTCCGTATTTTTTGATCTACTTGGACATGGTCAGACTTTGCAAAGATCCCCAAAAGAACAATCCAATTTTGGTTTATGAGGAGTGTCTGCTATTTAAGGGTTTCGTTGCCAGAGACCAACAAGCTATATTATTTAGTTTGTTTGCTTGCTTACTGCCTATCTCTCCCATGAAGACAGTGTGTATTTCCCCAGAGCTAGTACAGTGCCTGCTATCTAACAGTTATTCCACAAATATTTGTTGATTGGATAGTAGACAAAGCAAAATGCATACTCTAGGGTTAGTGGACTAAAAGTATCATCTTTGGTACATAGGATGGAGTTTTAGACCTTCAGGAAGGCTTATGAGTTAGATTTGAAACAATCTTGAGACTTTCTACAAGCTTCAGATCTAAGCCTTTCAAGCTTTAGTTGATGATTCTTGTGTTGATCCTGGCTAGAAAGCTACTGACTCTGTTTGGAAATTTGTGTTGACATGCTTGGGACAGTTGTAGTGTTAGACAGAAGTATTTTGACATTGATGGACAGCTCTCTGGCCATTGAATAGAGTTTTGAGATTCTCACTGGTGCAGTGGCCCACAGAATTTGGGCCACTTGAAAACTACATTTCTCACTCTTGCTCAGCTTTGAAATGTACTACTATTGCTAGAGTAATTTGTGACTGAGATCAACTGTTTTGAATGGATTTTACCAAGGTGGCACTTAGTATTCTGGATAGCACATTGTAGATATTCAATAGACGTTTAGTGAATGAAGGAAAGATTTCCATTTTCTATTATTAATCAGTATTATTGGGCAGTATTATGACTTTTAAGCCCTAGTTTGTCTTCTCCCACATTGGATGGGACTGACCCATGTAACCAGTAAGATGTTATGAAAGTGACAGAGTGTGACTTATGAGGCTGTATCATAAAATACATTGGGGCTTCTCTCATGTTCTTTCTTGGATCATTCACTAAGGGGGAAGTCAGCTGCCATGTTGAGAGGATACTCAGGCAACCTGTGGAGAAGTGAGACTGAGGTCTTCTGCCGACATCCATGCACGTGAGCCGTCTTAGAAATGGATCCTCCAGCCCCAGTCAAGGCTTCAGATGACTGCTGCTCCAGTCAACTAAGCTGCTTCTAAATTTCTAATTCACAGGAATCATGAGGTAATAAATGTTTAGTATTTTAAGCTGTTAAATTTTGAGGTAATTTGTTATATGACAGTAGGTAACAAATATACATAGGAATCAAAGCAATGACCCAAACAAAACTGCATTAGAAACCAGACCTTAATTTGTCTTCATCATTCTTTACTTGTTTTTCCATTGGTGTCTTGGTGACCTTGCTGTGTACTAAAAAATGCTAATCTGGTGTCTACCATATTATTTGCCAGTGTTTTCCCCAATCTGTTATTTGTCTCTATTTTGGATTTGTTTGTTTGTTTTTTGTATTTGGAAGTGTGTTCATTTGATGGTGATGTAGTATGTCCTTTTCCTTTTTTATTTTCCTTTATGTTTTTTAAATTGCTTCTAATTGCCCTTTCCAAAGATTTAATAAATATTCAATTCCTTTTTAATGATTTGATTTTTTTATATATTTAAATCTTTAATACTCCTATAATTTATTCTGATGCGTTAACCACTCTTTGGCTATAACCTTCTAGCCACTTCATTATATTTCCCCTTACATGGTACTAGGTATTGCATGGTAGAACTCAGAAGATTGCTAAAGTTATGATAGATTGCATATCCTTGTTTCCTTTATTTTTATGATCTGCTGCTTTGTTAAAGAAGAAAATTTACATTGGCCTATTCTATATTAAGTCATGCTGATTGGTATCTAATATGTTTCTGGCAAATTCCTTGCCACTTATGTTTTAGATGGTTCTATTTTAGACTTTTTATAAGCAAAAAAGTCCACAGGTCTGCAACTTCATATGTCTTAGCTTATTCAGAAACTTTTAACTTATTTTCTGGCACGTGTAATATCACCTTGACCTTCTGTCTTCCTTTGGGTTTGTGCTTGATCTACTAGCTTGTTGCCAGAAATGTCAACAGTCAATTTTCATTTAATTAATATCCTTATCAGGGTTGACATTCTATCGCCCTTATTTATAAGTCTATTAGTAAATTCCCCAGCAGTGTTCTTAAGGAAGAAAAAAGACCCACCAATTCTGTTACTTTTCTTGAAGTTTCATTTAAGTTCAAAATAAAATACCCATTTTATTTTATTTTAGTAGAAATTTTACTTGTGGCAAAGTCAGCTTATAATTTCTTTGGTTGGAACTTGACTCAGGAGTTCAGGAAGTCAGGCGACTGCGTTTTGAATTGTTTCCAAGCAGCTGCATTTGATCGCAACCTGGGTGGCTGCTGTTCTGGCGTTTCATCTCTACTGTATCAAACTGGGTTAGCGTTCATTGGTGGCTCTGCAGTGGAGGCTTCTGACAAATCCTTTCCCTAAAGTCAGACCCTTCTTTTAAACATGGTGAACCTTATATCATTTGCTGGAAGATTTTAAACATGGTGAACCTTATATCTTTTGCTGGAAGATTTTTAACTTGAGAAAAAGTTACTGCGGTGCTGTTATATTCCATTCTTGCCTTTATTGGCAAAGTACCCTAGTCACTGAGCAATATCAGCTAGTATTCTGATAATGCCTTTGAGTTGGGGGGAGAGTTGTTTCAAATGATTGTATACTTTTTCCTCCTATTAACATCTATCATATCTTGTGCTTTAATCATTAAAGCAATGTTCTATGCCCTGTTTCATATCATCTCACAACTACCCTGTGACATTCACTCCCATGCTTAAAACTTTTCAATAGCCATTTTCATTGCCTTCTTTTAGTTCCTCAAACCATCTATGCTTTCTGCTACCACAGGGTCTTTGAACATAGTGCTTCCTATTCCTGGAATATACTTCCTCTTTCTCCCCCCTCCTTTCACCAAGATAACGACTACTCGTTCATCAAATACAAGTTGAAGTATCACTTGCTCAAGACTAGGTCAGTTACTTCTGTTATATGCTCTGAAATGATCATTGTTTGTCTTCTAATCCTCATCCACTTATTTGTATGATTATTTAATGTTCAACTCTCCTTCTAGACTACAAATTCCGTGAGAAGAAGGACTAGCTGCATCTGGTTTGGCCCAACATTGTATCCTCTACATCTAGTACCATGGCTGGCACATGTGGGCGCTCAGATATTTGTTGAATAAATGAATGAATGGTTTCCAAATTATACAGATGAGAACTGAGGCCTAGAAATCTTAACTAGCTTGATCAAGGTCCTACAGCAACCAAGTAACAGAACTAGGATTTGAACCTAGGTCTTTCATTTCCTAGTTTCGTGATCTTTCTATTAAACACAGTTGCTTTATGCTTCTAAGTTGACCCTTTTAAATTTATCTTCCATCTTAAAGTTTGTTTGGTTCCTTGGAAGTGGGTAGGGTAACTCAGATCCACACCTTGAGTGTGACTGTAGCCTCAAAATAGATGGTAGGTATATGTCAGCGTGCCTACGTATAAGGGTGGGAAAAGGGAAATGGAAATCATCCTTTTTAAAGAATCTTTCCCTTTTAATCTGTTACAGTTTCAGAGGAGTAAACTGAGCAGTGGGAGGTATTACAAAGAGACTCATCAGATGTGGGCTGTGAGGTCTAAAGCGTATTACACTCAGTCTAGATATGATTACATGTTTGTAGTCCTGCATTGTCTTCTCATCAACTGTGAGATTTTGTGAAGGTCCCCTTTACGTCTCTGGAGTAAATTTCGTCTCTAAAAATGGCGTGTGTGTGTGTGTGTGTGTGTGTGTGTGTGTGTGTGTGTGTGTGTGTGTGTGTGTATGTAGGGAGTCATTATAGAATTATTGGCAGAAATTCTGACTGCAAGTCACAAAAAGGCCTTGTTCCCTTTTCCCTCACATTTGTTGCTTAGTCAGCTAGAATGTGCTTGTTATTTGGGGATCTAAGATTGAAATGTATTCCATTATGTAACCCAGCTCTTCCAAAGGTTTGGGACCACTCCCATCTGTCTTTGAATTACAGCAGTTTTGTAGAGCTCATTGCAGGCCATTTCTAATAAGGGAGGATTGAATCCTGGAATGTTTATTTCCAGTTAGCATAATGAAATGTTACTGCTTGGAGGGACTTTGAGAGCCAGTAAATATAGACACTTATTTTATAAATAAAGAAGCTGTGGTTTGGAGAGAGAAAATGGAGAGCTAGGATGCATAACTGAAGACTTTGAAATTTACGTCCAGTATTCTTTTCAGTATACCAGGTGGCTTATTTTATTCCACCCTTTATTTTCAGTACACTTAAAGAGATTTAAAAATTATCTCTAATATAAGTAATATTTACATCTGGAAAAGTTAATGAAGTCTCGTTTTCTATCTTCCTTTTCTGATAGAAATATCCTTTCTCTGATTGTAAAAATAATATATGCTTATTGTAACAAAATTCAATCCATTCAGAAGTACACTAAATAGAAAATGAGGATTCTCCATGATATCAAACCCCTAGAAACAATCACTGTTAACTTGTTAATTTGGTTCATGACTTTTAGGCTCTTCTTTCTCTCATACTCTTGTATATATAATTATATCTATCTATCTATCTATAAATATATCTCATTCACTGTGATATATATGTACATATATATGCTATATATATTTTTTCATACATTGATCTTGTGTATATACCTTACATATTTATATACACATTTATATATACATTTAAATTATATAAATGTGTATTTATATATAAACATATATATATTTAAAAATTAGATTATGTTATACATACTGTTTGCATCCTGTTTATTTTTCTGAGCAATATTTAAGGGACACATGGACATCTTCTCTTGTTAGTACATCTAATTTATTCTTTTTATTGGCTGGCTGGTAGTTCATTTTGTGACTGTACTTTACTTAAACAAGTCTCTCCTGTTGGATATTTATATTGTTTCCAGTCTTTCAGTATTTTACGAAATGCTGCAGTGAACATCCTTCTGCATGCATCTTTGCATATTTGTCGGTTTCTTCATAATAAATTTTTAGAAACCACACTTGACAGTAGTCATAGTATTTAGACACAAAATTGTATAAGTAAAGCAATATAGTTAGCTAATTCCTGTAGTAGGAAAGGAAGGAGATTTCAGACTGAGTGTGATTTCAGATACAAGGTCATTAAACACATGAATCTTTCCTTGGTCAAGCTTTGTGGTTTTGTAATCACAGTTTTGTAGAATCAGCTCAGCACAGCAAATTCCAGTTCAGTGAATCCTGCAAGTTCTTTCTAGCTGCTCTGTAAATAGTTGCTTCGCTTGGCTCGAGTTCACTGTAAATGGATTTAATCAGGATAAGGATGCCTAGAGTTTAGTTATTCCGTCTAGCCCACAATAGTTATTTTCCCTTCAGCTATTTAATGCAACTATCAGATGTTGGGAGGGAGTACCACTTATGTGTCAAACAGTGAGGTAAAGAGGAAAAATATTACTTCACTGCTGAGAAATTGTGAGAAAACAAGCTGATGATGTCTCTGAATCTCTGAACTGACTTCTTGCCCAAGGGGATCACCAGGAAGAGAAGAGCCCCCTCTGGCTTGGGTTTTCTATTCCCTTTAGTTGCTTGAACTTTGCTCTCTCTATATCACCTGCGATATAGCCAGTGCTTTCATAAGGCATTTAGTAGCTTTCCGACACTCCAAGCCCTAACACAGCCAATGTGGCCATGTCTAAATTGAAGGATTATTTCTTCTTCAGCAGGAATCTAGAAACTCAGGGGATATGAGAGGGAGGAGAGCCATCAGAGGTCATCTGGTAGGGTGACCTCTTGCCTCTGGAATTCCTCTGACAAGAGCTCTGAGGGGTCATCATCTTTGAGTGGCTCCTCTTGGTCTTCAGAATAAAGTTTATATTCCTAGTCTAGTGCTTAAAGCCTCTGATAGATGACCTTTCCATCCATATTCCCTAGCTTCCCCAAATATGCCCTGTACTCCAGTCAGTCTTCACCTTCTCCTCTCTGTCTTGGCTTATGCCATTTTCTCTCTCTGTTAATGCCATTCTTCTGGCTTAAATGTCATCACTTCCACAATATCTTCCTTCCTGAACTACTGTGACATTTAAACTGTACTTTTTTGGTGACACTAATAATTTTCTATTCTATATTGGAATTTTCTATGTATCTATCTTATATCTCCTACAAGAACCTAAACTCTTTGAGAGCAAGATTGGCATGACTACGACTATTCTTTGCGTTCCTCCAATATCCAGGACATTGCCTGATATTTGATAAGTATTTATTATGGAGATGGGTAGACACACTAACCCAGTCTTCAGCTGTAAATAAATGTATATATACATATGCTTTCCCTTTCTATTTCCACAACCTCCAAATGGTTATTAAGAAGTACTCTCCCTCCCTTGATATGCATTATCAATAGAGGAGGTGTTGTGGGAACCAGGGCAGATAGTCAGACTGTACACATATCAGCCCTGGGGGAGAACTTAACAGAGTCATGAACGAGATGTGTAGTTCTCTTTGTTCATCAGATTCTGGTGTTGCACACAGCTATCTGGCATGGCTGGAAGTCATATTCTGGGAGGGAGATTCCCATCCTTGGGCTTTGGGGCTCTTAAGCCGAATTTTTAGGGAGGCATCAGTTCACCCTTGCTGCAGTTAGTAGCCAGTCACAATACGATAGCATTGTGAGTTGGCTCCAGCTACATGCTCTTAACTCAGCCTTTATGGTTGGGGGTAGTAGCATCAGCCCCTCTCCTAGAGTGATTAGCAGGCTAGAGTCCAAGCCTTATGGTTGTAGCTATATGACCTAGCACGCTATTGGCAGGATTTGCCACATCAGCATTCAGGCTGGGAAAGCTGGCATGATTGGGGGACTGGGGTCCAAGACTTGCCATCATTGACCAGGATTAATTGACTTAAGCAGTAGGCCACTGATGAGTTTCCATGGAACTTTTCAGAAAGCTGACTTCTTTCCTAGGAGGCCTGCCTTCCAAGGACAAGTCTTGGGCATGTTAAACCTCTGTCTCAAGGGAAATTGTAGTGGTACAGAGAAGAGAGATAGGTAGGTAGCTGGGGAGTTTGTATTTGAGCCAAGATTCAACACCCCAGCCTTCCTGTCCTGTCCCTCCAGTCTTACACACTCAGAGCCCAGGTTTGAATGCAGATGTTTTTATCCCACATCCACTGTTCTTTGCAACATCCTTCAGCTCTTCATATATTTTTATAAGGAATGATTTTAGAGCCTCTGGGTGTTGGGTATAGTATGTATAAAGGGATTATTCTTTTTGGCAACAGCAGCTTTGCCTAAGTAATTCCAAAATAAAGTTAAGATTTACTCTAGGCTCAGGAAGTTACCCTGCCCTCTCTGTTGGCTGTGAGGGAATCTTAAAGACATATGAACACTTTATTCATTTTACTCCATGTTAGAACTTCAATTTTATCACCTCTTTCAGTTTTCTTTTAGAAGTATCAATTCTTGTTTTAAATTATGAATTAAAAATTTGTATGTTTCAGGCTACACATCTTGTGGATTTTCACTTTTATTGCCCTTGTTGTTTTACTTTCTGCCATTCCTGGATGATCACTCATAAATTCGCCAAACTGTTTGTCACAAGAATAAGTAAGTTCAGCCCTCCCTATCTGCAGGTTCTGGATCAAGTTCCGTCAGCAGTTGGTTGAATCTGTGGCTGCACCCGAGGATATGGAGGGCCGATTGGACTATGCCATTTTTACCTAAGGGACCTGAGCATCCACACATTTGGTATTGTGGGGGTCCTGGAACCAATCCGCAGGGGATACTGAGGGAAGACTGTTCTCCTCTCAGCTTGGAGTAGAGAGTTACAAAACTGAGTCCAAACTGAACTGCACATTGGGTGCCATTCTGAAACGGAAATATTTGTACGTCTTTTAAACATGTGGAATTGTGTGAGAAGGTGCCCAAAGCCATGCTCTTCGTTGAAACAATATTTTTGACCCATAAAGAGTGAAAGCATCTCCCTGAACCTCTGTGATTTCACTGAGGCCAGTTTCTACGATTTTTACCCAGACCACAGACTTACGGGGCAAAACTACCTTGGGAATACAAGCTAAGAAAAACCACCTTTGTTTACACTATCTTTTTGCTTTGAATCTCTTTTCCTGAGATCTTTGCCTGTTAAAGTCTTAGTATTACTCTTCTCATCATCTCTATTACTAAAAAAATATATAATTAGTAGCTAGTAAACACTTATGGGCCATTTATGGTGCCCAGAGATGTACATGCACACCCTCTTTCATTTATTTATTTATTTGTTTGTTTTTAACATCTTTATTGGAGTATAATTGCTTTACAGTGGTGTGCTAGTTTCTGCTCTACAACAAAGTGAATCAGCTATACATGTACATATATCCCCATATCCCCTCCCTCTTGTGTCTCCCTCCCACCCTCCCTATCCCACCCCTCTAGGTGGTCACAAAGCAATGCGCTGATCTCCCTCTGCCATGTGGCTGCTTCCCACTAGCTAGCTATTTTACATTTGGTACACCTTCTTCCTTTACTGGTTTATTTTCCATTGCCTATTCTGTGCTTGCACTGTGGACCAGCAAACAAGGAAGATATGGTCTCAGTGCTCATGGCGCTTACATTCTAGTAGGGAAGGTAATAGAAAGTAAACAAGCCACGAGATAACGTCAGAGTAGTGAGTGTCGTGAAGAATGTGAGATAGAGCAATGTGATAGAGGGGACTGGCAGTGTGCGGTGATGGGGGAGCTTTTAGATAGAGTTACCTCAGAAGGCCTTTCTAAAGAGAGAAGAAGGAGCCAGCTATGCGAAGAGCTAGAATTTCAAGGCCAAAGGCCTGAGGCAGGAGTGAGCCTCATAACAAGCCCCTGAAATCACTAGATCTGTCTGTGTGACTTGGTGAAGGAACTTAATCTCTCTGAGTCCCTGTTTCCTTATCTTGCAAAGGCAGATTGTTTAGCTCATTCATAATATTTTCCTTGAGTGCTTGCTACGTGCCAGGTACTCTTTAGACTCAGGATGTCTTACTGCCCTCATGGAGCTCATGTTCAAGCTTAGGTAATGTAAGTGCCTTGAGGAAAACGAAAGCAGAGCAAGGAGACGGAGAGTGAAGGTGGGAGATGGATTATTAGGAGAGTCAGGGAGAGCCTCCTGTGGAAGTGACACTTGAGTAGAAACACTGTTGAGGAGAGGGAGAGAAGCAGGCCACATGGCTATCTGTGGGGTGGGGGAGCATTTCAGGTGGAAAGAACGAGTATCAAAGGCTGTAAGGTTGGAAGGAGCTTGGAATGTTCAAGGTACAGTGAAGGAGTTGTGTGTGGTAGGACTTACGGTCAGAGAGGAAGCAAGAAACCAGATCATGAAGGACCAGGTCATTCTAAGTGTGATGAAAAGCCTCTGCAGGGTTTGGAGTAGGGACGTTTGGGGAGTAATGTTATTTACAGTGGTGTTGGGAGAATTGAGAGGTAAGGTGATATAGAGCCTAGCACAGTGCCTGATACATAGTAAGTGCTAAAAGACCTCTTGTTTCCTTTCTTCCGTAGTCACCCCTCAATGTTTCCTTCCCTGTTCCCTTCCTTCCTCCCTCCTTTGTACACCTGTACTTTTCAAATATATCTCGGAATAAAATGCTTTAATTTGCTGTTATCTGTTTCTTTGTCATCTTCATGCCACACTATAAGTTTCTTGAGGACAGAAATGTGCCTCTTATTTCTTTGTAATCACTATATCACCCTAGTGCCTGGAAAATTGGTGGAATGCAACAAAATGTATTGAATTGGCATTCAAAAATTCTGCTCTACAGGGAATGGCAATGGTGCCTGGGAGTTAAGATGTATGTTTGGACTGGTAAGACCTTCTTGTTTGCACTGGAGTGTCCTGAGTTTGGTCACAGCAAAAACACCAGGAAGGCTGCAGCAGTATCGTTGTTCATGAAACAGCTTGCCAGTAGTTTGGACCCAGGTCCCAGTTCCAGTGGGGTTTGGGCAAGTCACTTACTCATCTGTACAACTGAGACGAATATCCACAGGATTATTGGGGTATTGAATGAGATCGTGTGTATAATGCTCTAAGTATAGTAGACAGCTCTGAGTGATCAATAAATATTATTATCTAATATTGAAGGTGCTGTCCTGATTTCCTGCCCTTCCCCCAAAACAGACCAATTCCAGAGTCAGCCTGGAAGCTGTAGAGAAGGGGGAGGGGTTTATCCTTCCCTAGCTGAAGTGGGACGGACATTCTACCTCCTTAGTTATAATTATGATAAGCCTGTTGCAGGGCTCCTGCTGTTTGACCTTGTCTACCTATTTGTGCCAGATTTACATTAGCTGTTTGAAAGCAAAGAACTTCTTTTGTTTATCCTGATGACAAAGAGGAAAGTAACTTGCCTAAATTCACACCTCTAATAAGTGGCAGAGCTAGGCTTTGCATAAAAGCCTGGCTCATTCTGGAGCTCGAGGGAATGGAAGAAAGCATGCTCTCCTAAGAGGCAGGAAACAGGATCTGGGGACTCTACCACTTACCTTGTCACCTGGGGGAAATGCACATAACCTCTCTCAGGAGGACTAACCACCTTCTTGATCCCCAGTCCAATGCCCTTTCCCTTGACCTTCTCTGGTTTCATTTTCCACATGTACCAGTCGAAGGTATAGTAATAGTCTCTGACTCTGTACTGCATTTTTTTATACCTAAGGGCTGATGCACATGCCTCAGAGTCTTATAGCTGACCTGGTTCTGTCAGGTGACCTTTCTGCTGAGAGATCTGTGTGATTATTCCTAGGCACCAATCTCTACCAATACTTTATAAAGCCACTTAACATTGCAAAATAGTCACTAGAGTGTGTTTAGTTCAGCTGGGGAGATAACCTTACATTTCCAAATCCTTTGCTCTCCTTCTAAGTCCTCTATATACCCTTCCTCCAGCCTTGCTGTTTTCTTTCATCAGCTAACTTCTGCTTTTAGTCCCATCTGTTCTTCCTTTTGTTCGTTTTATCTCCAGGGGGGACAGGAAGATAGGAAAACATACACCTGAAATACAGACTTGTTGTCTGGGAGAGATCAGAGGATTATTTCTTTCTTTTCTCTTCTTTTCCTTAACAGCATGATCAGATCTTGGTTTTTTGCTGTTAACTTTTCCAGGCTGCCAATTACAAGGTTGGATAATGAGCATTTAGTGTTCTGGTGATTAAGACCTCCCCCACCTCGCAGGTCATTGCCACCTGAATTAATTGGCACTTTCTCAGTTGGAGTTCAGTTCTCACATGTCTTACCTACAAAGAATGGCATTCAGAGATCTCTGTAATCCATCATCATGCAGTTTTCCCAGCCCTTCCTCAATCTAACTATACCACTCATCTCTTGATTGAGCGATTTACCCTCTGTCACTCTCTTGCTATGTGATTTGCATCCCCATGGAGTCTGTTCCTTTCTTCCCCCTCTGCCTGGAATGGTGTGGTTGCCACTGCAGAGTCAGGAGACAGTCTGTATTGAAATCATTGCTACCAGCTCTGCAACACTAGTTGTTTAACCCCAGCTTTCTCACCTATAAAAGGATATGATAGTGGCTTACTCACTTCATTGGATAGTTGTGAGGATGATATAAGGTAGTGTAAAGGGTTTAGCAGAGTACCCAGCCCATAATAGTAAATGCTCACTAACTATTAGCTCTGTAATTTTCCACTTAAACCTATTCAAATCTCACTGCTTCTTCAGGGCCGCCAGTCAAAATACACTCTCACTTCCTACACGAGAAGTCTTTTTTGACTTTCTAGTCCAAGGTGACCTCTTTCTCCTAGCGGTCTTATTTTATGACTTGTATAGAGTTATTTGGTGGATCTGAGATTATGTTCAAAGTCCCCGCTACAGGTGAAATGCTCTTGGAGGCAGAGACCTGAGCCTCTGGCAGAGCCAAGGCACATCGCTATAGGATGGAACTGTCTGTCATCTCCTCCCCCTGAGTTACGGGACTTTCATTCTGTTGACCTTAGGTTCTTGAGTATTCTACTGATTTAATGAGTGGTCATTTCTCACTGTGTCAAGACACTGGTATCCTGGATGTGTTGCTTCCAAGAGAGTAGTTAGTTCAGACTGCTAAGGCTGCCACATGGAGTTCGGTTTAAGTCAAACATTGGGCTATTTGGCAAGCACTGGTAAGGCCTGTTTTGGGCCACTAAGGTCATTTACCTTTGGCATGCTACAATACAGGATGTTTTGAAAGAACCTTTAGTGTAAATCACAGTCTATGTGCATCTGCAGTTCAGGT
The DNA here is from genome assembly GCF_011762595.2 of Tursiops truncatus. Lineage (NCBI taxonomy): Eukaryota > Metazoa > Chordata > Mammalia > Artiodactyla > Delphinidae > Tursiops > Tursiops truncatus. The sequence continues at coordinate 90,811,163 of NC_047043.1, read as the reverse complement.
TTACAAAGAGAAATTTGGTTCCTGATTTATAGTAGCAGTATTATCAGACTTTTTTAACTGCAAGAAATTTCACATATATTTTACTTAACAAATACCTATAATTAGGTCAGAATTCAGAAAAGTGGACTTCTGTTTGCATAGAATGACATTAATTCTGCATTGTCTCCTAACAAGGTTGAAAGAGAGGATTAATCACTTATTCATGCAAAACCAACTCACATGAATCATTTATTTATCTTGTTCTGCTAATTTTGCAGAGCTCATTTTTATATGCCTCAGGTTGCAGATAAAGTGAAAACTCAGAAGGTGATTTACCCTCTACAATAAAGACATAATGGCCGTGTAAACAGGATGTTTCCTATAGGAAATCAATGGGTAACCATGGAAATGGCTCTACAATGGGAAATTCTATTTCCTTATGAACAAATCATCAGAAAGATCAATTGTAAAATGAAGGAGCTTTGCCTGGGCCTATACCTTTCACAAAGGCTCTCAGTCTATGAAAAGGAGAAAACATGCACATCAGTGCTCGTCAGGAATTATCTTAAGCTATGTTGAGAACGAACATCATTTTTACTTTCTGAAGTTTAGGCTGGAATTTCTTGAGCACTCTTCTTAGAGGTCTAGCTAAGAAACTTACATCTAATGACAAGAATGGTCCAGAGTATAGGATACTTGAACTCTTGACCCAGCCTAACTTCAAGCAGCAGTGAGATCTTCGACAAGATCTTCGGACCTCAATTTCTTCGTCTGTAAAATTTGTGAATGGGGCTAGCACAGGGATGGCAAGAATGTTGTCTGTGTACTGTCATCTCGGTTTCCCTTCCTTGGAAGATATTACTAATCAATTATGGAACTCCTTCTCACTGAGCCTAGACAGGGTCTCAGAATCCTTATTAATACATTTCTCCAGGCAGCTGCCTCCTACATGTCAGAGTTGTCGTGTGGAAGACATCCATTTGCGTCTGTTTGACCTTTAAGGCTCATGTAGCCCTGATATTTGCAAACTAACTACAAGTACAAAATGTCTGTTCATGTCCTTTCAGTTACACTTGAACATAAAATCCAAATAACAACAATTAGAAATAATAATTATATTGTCTGTATTAAGCCCCAGGAATTGTTGGATCTCAGTAATGAATCAAATATCACTTCCATGAAAAAGGTACTTTTGAATCACTTATTAATAAAAGTGAAATGGTGTTTGTAGCGCTTGGCAGCTGTCCATTTTTATTATCAGCTCAGAGACACAACTTAAGTAGCAAGTTTGTTTGCTGTTTGCATGCCTACTCCTTTGTGAACAGTAGAGGGCAGCACAGTTATTTTCAAGTGTCTTCATGGGGAGCCATTTGCGTATGTACATCAGCATTGTACAGAATGGATCCATAGATATGGGCTGTGGTGGGTTGCAGTGGAAGAGTAAAGAGTATATTCACATGTCAGAAGAGCCACCTTAATCGAATCTCCTAGATTCGAATTGTCCTCTTTAAGGCTTTCAGAAATTACCATTACCCTCCTTGTAGAGTGTTCACACGTTTTAGCATTTCATATTGATTCTTTTTATTTTAGTCTTGCTGGTGTTTTTTTCTCCTCTTATTGCTTGTCTCATGTGAGAGGCAGTTTTATTTAGGCCAAAAGAACACAGCTTTTGGCTTCTAAAAGTGTAGACTTGATTCCCAGCTCTCTCTTGCGGGATCTGTGACTTTGAGCCAGTCAGCCTCTCAGAGGATCAGGATTCTCCATTGTTAAGCAGAGACAGAAATGCAAGATCTTTCCTACCATCTCCTTGTTGTAGATATCAAATACAATCAGTACATGTGAAAGCCTTCTATTTTTTTTTTTTTTTTGCGGTACGCGGGCCTCTCACTGTTGTGGCCTCTCCCGTTGCGGGGCACAGGCTCCGGACGCGCAGGCCCAGCGGCCATGGCTCACGGGCCCAGTCGCTCCACGGCACGTGGGATCCTCCCGGACCTGGGCACGAACCCAGGTCCCCTGCATCTGCAGGTGGACTCTCAACCACTGTGCCACCAGGGAAGCACTGAAAACATTCTTAAATATAGGCTTTAAAAATAATTATTAATCTCTCATGTGCTATCATTGTTAACATGAACTTAGCTTTTAATTCAAATGGATTATAAACATAATTTTTAGAATTTCTTTTTGAATTATAGGATGGCACCTATAAATGGGTAGTCTTGGCAGCAAGGCATACTGGGGCATCCTCGGCATGGAGGGAGCAGGGTGGCAGGAACTGGTGTAGCTGTAAGGGCCGAGTCCTGAAAGGGTATGCCAAGGATGCACAGGTTATTGTGAACGTTTACCTTATCCTGAATAAAGGCTCATATTGATATCTCAAACCTATCGCACCTAACATCTCTTTCCAACAGATATTTGGTAATGCCCACTTTACTTTCAAAGATAACACAATTCATAGATAGTAAAATCTAGCTACACATATCATTTCACACAGAAAATAAATTAATATAATGCCTTAAGTTTAATGAAAAGGGCTAGCAAATATAATTTAAAATGACAATAATCCCACTGGACGTCCTAGGTATTTTTCCATATTGAGTGACAAGCAGTTTAATAACACAACTGCTGACATCCGGTGCTGCTAATGAGATATTTCTTTAATTCTAGGACTGAGTAGCTTGAGCAGGTCAAAGAAGAGGCAATGTCTTCAGGCATTTTGGTGAATAATGAAGTTTAATAAAATCTTTACTTTTAGGAGTGGCGGCTATGCTTCCCCCTGATAATTCATGAGAATAACAAATTGCGACAATAAGGCTGAGAAGCTGAGGGTTTGTGCAGCATTAATTTTAGTTTACTGTCTCATTGCATTTTTTGTCAGTAGCCTCATTTCCTCTCATTTGCACACTTAGCAATGAGTTTAACACCTTTATAATGGATTACATGCCCGGTGATGAAAGAAAAACCAGACATTTTCTCCCCCATACACTTGTGTTTAATACGTCTAAATTATACCTAAAGATCTACCTTTGGCGGCCACCCTTTATGAGCTCTAAGCATGTAACAAGATCTGAGTTATGAGTCTGACTAGGTGGAGTTTTAAATCAATGCCAAAGCAGTGGTATGTGAAAATCTTTGGATAACAGTTAGGACTTCATCTGAGTGGAAGTGTTTCCCTGGGGGTTTCAAATCTGAAAATTATTCTTTCATGTATGAGTTATACATGTGTCTATTTCCCTGGAGGACTTGTACTATGCATATTATCTGTCTATCACCCTTTGCACTTAGATTTTCATCTAAAAAGTCACTCATTCTTTCACATGTTTATCAAACATACAATTATCTAAAGGTCTGCTCTCTTTGAGACCTTCACAGACGTGTTCAGAAGATAGACATGTATGTAAACAAATAAAATGCTCTTTAGTAAGAGATACAAAAATTGGAGCACAAAGAAAGGACTAATAAACTCTCCTGAGAGGTTGGAGAAGTGGTAATTTTGGAGCTCCATTAGGGAGAACAGTGGGGCATTGGCATGGAGGCAGAGGGGAAGGGCTTTCCTAACAGGGGGCACAGCTTGGATTAAAGCAAGTGGAACATGGTGATGCCCTTTAGAAGGCCTGTGGAATGCAGAGATAATTTACATTGTACAGCTGTGAGGCTACTTTATCATATTAGGTTTGTGTAAAAGCAAAGGCTGTCTTGTTCATGATGTGGAATGTCTTTCATGCTGTATGTTTGCTGTTTCTCAAACATGCTATTCAAACCCATGCCTTTTTTCTCATAGTTCCTTCTGCCTAGAATATCTCCTACTCATCTTTTGGGGCTTAACTCCCCTGTAAAAACTTCTTCCCACTTTCTTGGCAGAAATTATTGCTCTCTATTCCATGTTCAATTTGCTGATATTGCTATGCAGTTACCATATAGCTCATTGTTTATGATGAGTTTTTCCTTGCTAACTTCTTCAACTTAGCAGTTGTGAGTTCTGCAAGTGTTAAGACTGTATACTGTTTCCTTTTCGTATTCTTACTGTCTATCATTACTGCTTGGCAAACAGTGTGCTCAAAAAATGTAGAATGAATATAAGAATGTCCACTAATGCTCCAAACAGAATACTTTTTAGAGGAGAAGCAGCTTGGTGCAGTGGGAAGAGGTCTGACAAGGATACTGGAAACTGAAATCTAACTTCACGTTGCTTCTTGGTGCTAATCAGCTGTCTGCCAGGAGACCTGCCCTTTAACCTTCCGAGGCTTCCTTTACACTCACATGGATAGAGCAATACCTTATCAGCATAAAGCCAGCAGAAGTGAAATGATCTCTTGAGGTTCCTTCTAACTCTGACAGCTGTGATTTTAAGACATATCTGATGAGTTGATTTTATATTTACTCACATTTTCTTCATTGTCCTTTGAAGTGGCAGGAGATTTTATTATTTACCTGCTTAACTGTTCTTATCAATGATACATGGAGGGTTTTTTTTTTTAATCATTAGGTATTAGTGAAGGGAGCTGAAATCCTAGGTTTGTGCTCTGAAATAGTCATAGGGTTAGAAGGGATGTGGGATCATCTTTAGAATATCTCACTGTCTCTAGGCAGTTCTCAAACTATGATCTTATGCAAAAGCAATCGTATGTTGTTTTCTCTGCACTGTTGTTTAAACATTGTATGTCCAAGAACTTTCTTTTTGAGTTGAATTTTTAATGAATTGATTAGCAGACAGATGACCAAAATCTAGGAAAGTGAGAATAAATCATTTGATAAGTATTCACAACCAAAGTCCTTTGAAATTCACAAGGCTAAAGGAAATAACTCAGGAATTCTTTTTCATCTGATTTTCGTTATTAGGAAAACATGTTTAAACAAGTATATCAGGTAAGAAGAGATGTTTTTTAAAACATGCAATTCATCAATGAAGTATTAAAACAAAGCAAATGTTTAAGATACTGCTTTCCAATATGTACATCAGTAATGTTATCTAGCTGTTCTGATATCTGGGCAGATTATGACTCTGTTCTTTCCTTGAAATGCATTTTATTATTAAGTGGTATCATGAACAGAGCCCTGTAGTAATTAACGTATACACTAATGATATAGTTTCCTAACTATCAGGGGTCATGGGTATTTGAAAGAGGCAATGGTGGTGAGACGGTGAGAGTGGGACCTGTGGCTTCAGGGCATTTAGGTGTTATTCAGAACTTTGGAGAAGGTGATGGGCAGTGAGGATAGCAGGTCAGAGCCCACAGAGGGCTGACTGGGCAGGAGGGCTGAGGAGACTGTCTTTGGCTTCACTGCATTCAGTGGTATATGGCAGGTTAACCTGACTGAAAAACTATTGGTGTCTTTGGTTTTTTTTTCTAGTTTCATTGAGAAATAATTGACAGACATCACTGTATAAATTTAAGACATATAACTGATGGTTTGATTTAAATATACTGTGAAATTATTATTGCAACAGCTTCAGCTGACATCCATCCTCTCATATAGATACACTATAAGAAAGAAGAAAGAAAAAAAAATTTCTCCTTATTATGAGAACTCTTAGAATTTCCTCTCTTAACAACATTCCTATACATATACACATTCCTATCCAAAAGTGCTATACAGCACTTTTAACTATAATCATCATGTTATATATTACATCCCGAGTACTTATTTATCTTATAACTGAAACTTTGTACCTTTTGACCACCTTCCTCCAATTCCCCCTCCCCCCCCCCACCCTCCTCCTGTCGTAACCACATGTCTGATCTCTTTTTCTATGAGTTTGGGGTTTTTGTTTTTGTTTTTTTAGACCCTACATATAAATGAGATCATACAGTATTTTCCTCTCTGACTTATTTCACTTAGCATAATATCTTCGTGGTCTATCCACATTATTGCAAATAGTAGGATTTCATCATTTTTGCAACTGAATAATATTCCATTGTATATTTATACCAAAATTTCTTTATCCATTCATCCATCATTGGACACTTAGGTTGTTTCCATGTCTTGGCTATTGTAAATAATGCTGGTATGAATGTGGGGTGCAGATATCTTTTCAAGTTAGTGTTTTTGTTTTTCCTTTGGTTATATTCCCAGAAGTGGAATTGCTGGATCATATGGTAGCTCTATTTTTAATTTTTTGAGGAACCTCCAAACTGTTTTCCACAGTGACTATGCCAATTTACATTCCCACCAACAGTGCACAGGGTTCCCTTTTCTCCAGATCCATGCCAGCATTTATTTTCTCTTGTCTTTTTGATGGTGGCCATTCTAACAGGTGTGAGGTGATATCTTATTGTGGTTTCCATTTGCATTTCCCTAATGACTAGTGACGTTAAGCATCTTTTCATGTACCTGCTAGCCTTTTGTATATCTTCTCTAGAAAAATGTCTATTTATTACCTTTGCCCATTTTTCAGTTGGGTTATTTGTGGTGGGGTTTTCTTTTTCCTGTTGATTTGTTTAAGTTCTTCATTATTTTGGATATTAACCCCTTATCAGACAAACGGTTTGTAAATATTTTTCCCACCCTGTAGGCTGTCTTTTCACTTTGTTGATGGTTTCTTTTGCTGTACAGAAGCTTTTTAGTTTGACATAGTCACACTTGTTTATTTTTTATTCTGTTGCTTATGCTTTAGGCATCATATCCCCAAAATCATTTTCAAGGCCCATGTCAAGGAACTTTATTCCTATGTTTTCTCTTAATAATTTTGTGGTTTCAGAACTTATATATTTAAGCCTTTAATTCATTTCAAGTTAATTTTTGTGAGTGGTGTAAGCTAAAGGTCCAGTTTCATTATTTTACCTGTGAATATCCAATTATTCCAGTACCATTTATCGAAGAGACTGTCTTTTCTCCAGTGAATATTCTTGTCTCCTTGTCAGATATTAGTTGACCATATATGCTTAGGTTTATTTCTGGGCTCTCGATTCTGTTCCATTGGTCTATCTTGGCTGTTTTTATGCCAGTACCATACTGTTTTTATTACCATAGCTTTATAGTATATCTTGAAATCAAGAAGTATGATGCCTCATGCTTTGTTCTTCTTTCTTAGGATTTCTTTAGATATTCAGAGTCTTTTCTGATTTCACATAAGTTTTAGGAGGGTTTTTTCTTCTTCTGTAAAAAATGCCATTGGAATCTTGATAGGGATTTTATTGAATCTTTAGATGGCTTTCAGTAGTATTGAAATTTTAACAATATAAATTCTTCCAATCCATGAACACAGGATACTTTCCACTTTTTTCTGTCCCTTTCGATTTCTTCCATTGGTGTCTTATACTTTTCAGAGTAGTGATCTTTCACCTCTTTAGTTAAATTTATTCCTAAGTATTTTATTGTTTCTGAATGCTGTTGTAAGTGGGATCAATTTCGTTTTTCTTTTTCAGAAAATTCATTGTTAGTGAATAGAAATGCTACAGAGTTTTCTATGTTAGTTTTGTATCCTACAACTTCACTGAGTTGATTAGCTCTAACAGTTTTTTGATTGAGTCTTTAAGATTTTCTGTATATATAATTATGTCATCTGCAAATAGAGACAATTGTACTTTTTCCTTTCCAATTCTTTTACCTTTTATTGCTTTTTCTTGCCTGATTGCTCTAGCTAGGACTTCTAGTACTATGTTGAACAGTAGGGGTAAGAGTGGGTACCCTTACCTTATTCCAGATCTTAGAGGAAGACCTTTCAAAGTTTCACTATTGAGTATGATGTTAGCTGATTCTCTAACCCTTCTAATACAATCTCTCTTGGTTCCTGTGGTACAGGGGGTGCTTCAGCCTCACCTCTGTGTTCTAGGATTCTCTCAGTGGTGTCATGTTCTTGAAGAGTTGTTAGTTCTTTTTGTGAGGGGGACAAAAGTCAAGGACACCTATGTCACCACCTATGGTGATGTTATGCCCCACTACTGATGTCTTGAATGAGAGAGACCTGTCTTTTTTCTTTTTTCCTCTCGCTCTCAAAAGAGAGTAGCTAAGTCACTGACCTTGGTATTCCCTTGCCCCAGGGGAGAGTTTAGAAGTTTTTGTTTTGGATATTCCACTGTTCTGTAGAGATAAAGAAGGCTGGGCTCCCTCACCTCCACTGGGCTTCTAGGCTTTACCACTCTGCCCCCCTGCTCAACTAACCCCTCATGACCTGGGCCAGGGTCTAGCTAGAGCTACCCTCAGCTGGCTCTGATCTTTTCATATATGTAATTAAAAATATTTCAGGGGCTTCCCTGGTGGCGCAGTGGTTGATAGTCCGCCTGCCGATGCAGGGGACACGGGTTCGTGCCCCGGTCCGGGAAGATCCCACATGCCACGGAGTGGCTGGACCCGTGAGCCTTGGCCGCTGAGCCTGCGCGTCCAGAGCCTGTGCTCCGCAACGGGAGAGGCCACAACAGTGAGAGGCCCGTGTACCGCAAAAAAAAAAGAAAATTTTCAACATTTTTATGATTAAAAAGCAATACATTATTATTTTAGAAAATGTGGGAGATAGGGACCAGGAAGTATAAACAAGAAAGTAAAAGCCATTCCAAATCCCACTGCTCAGAAGTAACCACTGCTAATATTCTATGCGTTTTAACATAATTGAGATCATAGTTTGTATACAACGTTTTTCACTGAACATTAAATCATAAGCACCTATTAAGCCTTTAAAAATGCTTCTTAAGTATTTTTTAAATAGCTGCTTTACATGAAAGAATATTCAGAGTTTATATAACATATCTCCTATTGTTGCATATTTAGGTTGTTTTAAGGTATTCCTGTGTATAAATTCTGTCAAGAAAAACGGTTTTCCACCTAAAGTTTCTTCTACTCACTAGATTATATTAGAAGGATAATCTCCTAAAATATAATTATCACGTTGAAGTATAGGAATATTTTTAGGACTCCTGATACATAATATTTTCATAGAACTGTTGTGGTGCTGTATCCTATTTAACCTTTTGAGTCTCTTCTTTCCACACGTTGCAGATAACGTGCAAGATATTCTGACACTGTAAGAATGACTTTGGCCCTCTACTCTAAGCCTTTGGTGCCAAACAGCCAATCAATGAGGGCCTTTGGCATTGATTTAGACCTTGAGATAAGAATAAGAGGTGAAAGGTATTGTTGTGTGTTATAGAAGTTTATAATCCAACTGAGATAACAAATGAGGCATATGGAAAAATTAACAAATAATTTAAAACAGAATCTCTGTAATCTTTCTTTGTAAGCCACCTCTCACATTTGGAATCTGAGGTCTCTACAATATAGGGTCTCTATTATTAGTATGGTTCCTGAGCTGAGCCTGGGCCTCCAACTGCTCTGGGTTTCCAGGGCAGGAATTTATTATCCTTTCTTCTCAATGAATGGCATCTTGATACACTAACAGTTTCTAATCCCCACCATCTTCTCCTGGATAACCACAGTAATGATGATGATGCCTAATATTTACTGTGCATTTACCATGTGCCAGGCATAGTTAAAATCTTTATGTCCATTATCTCATTTTATCAGGCCAAAACCCTGGTGAAGTGATAGTATTATTTCTATTTTATGAATGATAAAACTGGGACTTAGAGTGGTTAAGAGGTTTCCCCAAAGTTACACAATAGGGACAAATCTATTATAACATCCCAGGTCTGTCAGTCCAGGGCCCATTGTGCTGAACACAATGTCATACAGCCTCTCTTATTGGAAGGGCTGAGAGGCTGAGCTGTTACTGGGAAATGTTCCTAGCGAGACCCTCTAGCTAGAGTCCAGCTGCTCTCCACAAAGGCAGCTCCAGACAAACGATTTTCCTATTGCTTGTGGCCTCGGCCTCAGGAGGGGTTCTCCTTGGTGTCTCTCCATGGGGGTGTTACTGGTTGACGTTGCTCCCAGGGGACTCTCCTATCAGGGCAGTCTCATAGACTCTTTGATGTCTATTGGAGTCTGGCTTTCTGGGCTCTCAACTGCACGTTTGAGTGTACTCTTAGCATCGCCTCAGGGGAACATCTTACAGCACTGCACCCACAGTTCTGCATCAGTTCACAACGCTTGGGAGGAATGAAGGAAGCCACAAAGGCCCCTGTCCTCCAGGCGTGAGTGCCCAGACCCTTGGCTCATGGTGAGCACTTGTTTTTCCCCAGGATGCAGAATTTTCTACAGAACTGCAAAGTTTTAGAATATTAGAGACCCTATTGTTCTCTCCTTGCAGTATTAAAATCCAGTCCTCTTAGATTTGACAATAGCCCCAAATTCCTCTTCTGGTGCCCTCCCTGTGGGCTTGCAGCACTTATGGAAATCAAGCCTCAGGAATATTTTCCCAAGCTAGACATGCAAACTCAACTCTTGCCTGGATCCCATGTAGGAGGTACTAGGTATAAGCTTTATAGGAACTCAAAGAAAATGCCCATAAAGGCTGCAGTGACCAGGGAAAATTCCTTGTCAGAGGTGAAAGCAGGGGTGAGTTTTGAAAATGGCTAAGATTAAAACAGCTGAGCTGTTCTGGGAGGACATTCTGAGTGGGAGGACTCCCATGCGAGATGTCAGGATAGAAGAAACTGTATTTACCAGAATGTGAGAAAGCGGGGCTGACAGCAGATCCCTGCTATGGGCACAGAAATTATTTAACCTTCTCTTTTGTTGCTTACACCCCACAGCTGCTCTATGTAATGCACTATTTACAAGGCCAATGCTGAGCATCTCCAGGTGTGACAGCTCTTACATTAGCCGCTTTTCCTAGGCAGGTCTTTGTAGCCCCCTCTGAATGTTTCCTTTGCAGGAAGGCTAGCTAGCTGCATACTCAGTACTTTCTAGTTGCTATTGAGGCAGGTGTTTAGGTTTTTCCTTCTTGTGATTTTGTTGTTGTTGGTTGCAGATATCAGAAATTCAAAATAGCTCAAATATCAAGGGGAATGTATTGGTTTGTGTAACCAACTGAAAAGTTCAGCTTGGGTTTCAGGAGTGGCTTGATTAAGGAGCTCAAAGTTTCCTTGTCTTTATCTTGCAACTCTTCATCCCTCTGTGTGGTCTACTCAGAGTCTGGCCATGTTGATGGCCCTGGAAGCTTCAGCCATTCTTCCTTATGGGTCCAAAAAGAACTTTTTCTTCCAGTCAGTTAGAAAAAGTGTCGTGGGTCTGGGTCTCACTGGAATGAATTGTATCTGTGGCCCAACTCGAAACCACTTACTGGGGCAAAGGAGATAAAGTACTCCGATTCGTCAAGCCTTAGTCATAATCTCACCCTTGAAGGTAGAGTTGAAGTACATTCACCCCAACCATACATACTGAGACTAGACCAAGTGTGGTTCCCAAAAGGAAAATTGGGGTGATGTTAACATAAAGAAGAAAATATATGCTAGGTGGTAAAAACAAAAGACCATCCTCTACTCTAGTGAGTCTCTGAACCCCCAGATATTAGGCTGAAGAGTTTCACTGGCCCAAAGGATTAGGTGTTTTCTTTGGAGGGCACTTTGGTTCTGCCTGGATTACCTGGAAGGCCATATAGCCATGCTGCTCCTCGAGGGATATGCCTGCCTCACATGGCCATTGTAGACATCCTGGAACTCAGTGAGAAGGTTGACGAGTCGCTTTGATCTCAACTGAGAGGAAGTGATGAATACTCTGGATGTGCATTGGATCTTGTGAGAAGGAAAAGAGGATGAGTTTATAATCTGACTTGACTTTGTTGGAAGTGAACAAGCAAAGCTGCTTAACTCAACCTTTCAGAGGCATTTTTGTCAAAGGCAGGAGAGCACAGTGATTAAGAACATTGGCCTCTGAAGTCAGACTGCCTGTGTTTGAACTTAGTTTCTTAATCTCAGTAAGCCTCCATTTTCTGCCTCTACAAAGGGGTAGCCTGAGGGTTCAGAGAAATTATGCATGTAAAGTACTCAGCACAGTGCGTGGCACATACTCTAGTATGTATATGATACATGTGAACAAATGCTCTTTGCCCTAGCACATAATGTCACAACAGCTGACCCGCAAGAGAGTCTGTCTATCCAGAGACCAACAAAGTGCAGGGCATATTTTCTCTTACTGGATATGAAGTCCTTTCTTTCATCTCCATTTTATTTCCTGAGGGGCAAGCAAGTTTGACTTGAATCTTTCTAGTGCTCTGTGCTCTGACAACTAATGGCTTCTGGGCCTCACTGTCACACCCCCTTTTCCCTCCTTCACCAGTGAGTCCCTGAGTACTGCCTATTCTGTCTCCGAAATATTTCTTGAGGCTGACCTCCCTCTTCACTTCCTCTGCCCCTGCTCTAGCTCACATGCTCTTCTCTCCTGCCTGGTTAATTCAGGAATCTCTACCTTATTTTACTTTGTCTTGTCTCTTCCCATCTGGTCTCCTCCTTTCCTTTGCTATTTTCCCTTGCCTACAGAATAGTGTCCTGACTCCTTAGCAAGACATTATTTAAAATCCTTTTCGGTCTGATTCCAGCCTACCCTTCCATCTGCAAGAATCTCCCCCATAAAACATCTACTAGTTCCATAGCCACTGATGTTCATGGTTCCCTGAAAACTCCCATGCCCCAGCACCCGTGAAGGCTTTTGCCCATGCTGTTCTCGCTGCCTGTCTGCCTTTACCTCTTCTCTGCTTGGCTAACTTCTGCTTATCTTCCAAAGCTGAGCTCCTCTCCCCTGGGTCCCTAGCCTTGTACTTTCATAGCTAGATGTACCGGCAGCATTTAGCGCACTATTTAACAATTGGCTGCATACCTGTCTCTACGCTTATATGCGCCATAAATTCCTGGAAGAAAAGGAACATGAATTATGCATTTTTATGCACCCAGGGCCTAGAAAAGTGTTCAAAAAAGAGCATATTTTCTACAATGAATATTGTCCTTAGGTTGTAAATCAGGAAGGATAAAACACACTACTATGCATTTCTCTAATATAGCACCATTTTGTGTAGTACTTAGGACTTATTCTTTCTTCCTTTTTTCCAATATTTTTTATTACACAGTTATAAATATGGGAATTTATTCTTATTAAAAAGTATATTAATTTCCTCCCCTGAAGTAACCACTGGTTTAGCTTGATGGGCACCCTTCAGGATTTTTCAAAATTATTTGTTTACTTTTAATAACAGCTTTATTGAGATAGAATCCACATACCATAAAATTCACTCTTTTAAAACGAACAATTCAGTGGCTCTTAGCATTTTTGCAGAGTTGTGCAACCATTACCATTATCTAATTTTAGAACATTTTAATCACCTTATTAGGAATCATTCCCCATTCCTCTCCCCCCACTTCCCGCCCCCCACCAGCCCCTCCCAACCACTAATCTACTTTCTGTCTCTCTGAGTTTGCCTACTCTGGATACTTCACATAAATGGAATCATGCAATAAACCTTTTGTGCCTGACTTCTATCATTTAGAATAATGTTCTCAAGATTCATTTATTTTGTAGTGTGTGTTAGTACTTCATTCTTTTTTATGACAGAATAATTTTCTATTTATGGATATACCATATTTTGTTCATCTATTCATCATTTGGTGGACATTGGGTTGTTTCCACTTTTTGGCTTTTGTGAATAATACTTTATGAACATTCCTGTATAAGTTTTTATGTTGACATATATTTTCAATTTTCTTGGGTATGTACCTAGGAGTGGAATTGCTGGGTAATATGGTAACTCTATCTTTAACTTTTTGAGGAACTGCTAAACTGTTTTCCACAGCAGATGTCCTATTTCACATTCCCACCAGCAGTGTATGAGGATACCAACTTCTCTAAATCCTTGTCAACACTTGTTCTTGTCTTTTTTACCATAGCCATTGTAGTGAGTGTGATGTGATGTCTCATTGTGATTTTGACTTTTATGTCCATAATGACTAATGATCTTGATCGTCTTTCATGTACTTATTGCCATTTTTGTTTCTTCTTTGGAGAAATGTCTATTGAAATCCTTTGTCTAAAATTTTAAAATTGGTAATTTATCCTTTTTTTGAGTTATAAGCATTCTTTATATATATTCAATATAAATACCTTATTAGATATATTATTTATTAATATTTTCTTCACAACCTTCTTATATACATGTAAATAAATGTGTGTTTATTTTTGTGCATATGTTTGTATATGTAAAGATTTAAATAGGTTTCTCCTTTTTGTACATGTGGGGTTATATTGTTTGTATTGTTGTGTAGATATCTTCCTGGGTCATTGTACATATCAATCTACTTCATTATTTTCAATTTTTGCATAGATGTACATGTAGCCATTCACCTGATGATGGGCATTTTTGTGAGTCTTGATATTTTTATCATTAAAAACAGTGCTATAGTCAGCATCTTTGTAAAGGTCCTTTTCTGCACAGGTGCAAGTATCTCTCTAGGATACATTGAAGAGGGGTCACTGAGTTTACAGGTATCTGCATTTTTAATTTTAATACATACTATCAAAATGTCTGTTAGAGAGACTGTACAAATATGTTCTCACAGTAACATTGCATGACAATATTGTTTGTTTGCATACTGGCCAAGATTGAAATTTAAGCATTTTTGCCTAGTTGATGAGCAAAAATGGTACCTAACTGTTGTTTTAATTTACCTGAAATAGTTTCAGTATCCTGATTTTCATAATTCCATTATTTGATGTTCAGAATAGAACCCGTCTTTCATCTAATTCCGTAGATCTTCCCTTCACATGGGAGCCCCTACGTGACACGGAAAGGAAATGATAGATGGGCTGGAAGAGTCTGGATTCATACTTTAGCTGTTATGCATGGTGAGGCCAGCTTGAGAAAAACATGGTTCTTAAAAGACTTTCCATTGTTTGGGTCTGACCAGACTTTTAACTACAATCCAGAGACTTTTGTCTTCACCAAGATGTGGCATTTTATTTTAATAAAGCTATCGACAGTTCTCCCATTTCTAGTGACTTTTCAAAAAGTGTCTTTTGTCAGCAGAGAGCTTTTATTAGCTAATGTAACCCTGCTGTACTCCATGTTAGCAGAGAGAGAAAAGAAGTGTCCTTGGGTACTGAATATGGAAAGTGTGCAAAAACTCTCAAGGGCAAAGAGGTTTTTCAGCCTTTTGAGGCTCCATTTGTCACTCCGTGTTGTATCTTAACTAAGAATAATAACGTTCTCCAAAGCTAGTGTCCAGAAGGTAAAGCTTTACAAGATTATGCCTCCAATCTGACAGTTGTATAAAAAGAAATGACAGAGGATTAATGTGGAGAGACCAGGTAGAAGCATTAACTGTGAGCATAATAACTTGGATAGGCTCGAGTGTGAATGTCTGTGGTCTGATCCCCTGGAAACAGGGGAGTTAGGCAAGAAAATCTAGGAGTGAGAGTAATAGGCTTGGCTATGAAATAGGGTAGCTAGCTGGTGAGGGCTTACTTTGAACCATTACTGATAAGTGAGCAGCACCAGTAGATTGGAGGATCATGAAGCAGACATACAGACTGTGGGCTCTGGGCACAAGTCAGGTGGAGCGTCAATGGTGTGGTTCCAATAATCAGTCCTTTGATGTAAGCCTTCAGTCAGTAGTGGGGGAGACTGGGGTTAGGGGCTTAGACAGGTGTCAGGACACTAGAAAACAGATTGGAATTCTGGGACAGGTCCACTGCAGTGTGGGAACTGATGTACTGTCAGGACAGAGCTGTCTGACCTCAGCCAACATGGTAGGAATGGAGCAAGTTGCATCTCCAACAGAGTCTGTACAATACTTCAACTGAATGACTTAATTTCTAAAGCCATGAACAGTTAAGGTAGGACGGCTAATGCCTCTTCTGCTCTGTTAGGGACTGACTCACAAACTGAGGAGAGCACCTAATGGACACCTGTGGACTTGATGCTCAGAGCAGAGAGTCACCAAAGAAGGCAGGAAGGATATTCTGATAACACTGGCCCTGATTCCCCTGATATTACTACAGATTTTCTCTCATCTTTGCTGGGAACCGGTAGGTAGTGGTGCTTGATGTCTATTAGACCCCAATTCAATTCTGAAGTCCATAATTCAGTGAGGATAGATATAAAAAAGGGTTCTTTTTTCATCAGAAGGGTAATTACCTAGTTATCAGTGTGTTAGAAGGCTGAGAGCTTATGGATTTTTCATAAAATCATAAGTTCATAATGGGCTGGGTGAAGTCATTTCGTTCTGTCTTCAAGGAGGGCTGAATTTAATTCACCCGTGATGGATGGGATGCCGTTTCACAAGAATCTCTAAAGAGAAAGGGTTGACAACCATTAGTATTTTAACAATTTTCAATTGCGACATTCCTTCTGTCTTAGTGAATATGTTGGCATAGAATGGAAGCCCATAATATTTTGTGTCCTCTTTGGGTAGAGAGAACAGTATTATAAGTGTCTTTCATTTTCATTAATTCAAAGAACACTTATTGACTACCTACCATGTGCTAGATGTGGGTGATACGGTAGTGAAACAGTAGGAAAGACAGATTTGATTCTTGTTGGCATTTAGCTAGGAGACATGATGGATAATAACCAATAACCAAATAAATATGTGATTACAAACTGTAGTAAGTGCTATGAAGCAAACAAGGTACTGCTGTAGAGAAGAGCAGGAGGAAAATTTACGCCTAGTTTAGATGGGTGATTAGCAAAGGCCTCTTTTTATAAGTGACATTTACTGCAAGCCCTGCAGTATAAAAGGAACAAGGTTTTTAGAATACAGAGAAGAACGTACTTGACAGAGGGAGCACCATGTGCAGAGGTTCCAAGGAGAAAGAGTGTTGTGTTTGAGGAATTTGAGGTTAGTTTGGCTAGAGCAGAGGGAGAAGATGGCATGCAATGAGGTTAGAGAAGGAAATAAAGGGCCAAATAATGTCTGAACTTGTGGACAATGATGAAGGTTTTGATTTTATTCTAAATGGAATGTTTGTAAAAGATCACCCTGGGTGCTGTGTGGCAAACAAATTAGCAGTGAGAATATCAGAACAGAGAGACCAGTTAGGAGACCATCCAGGAGGGAAATGTTGGTACTTTGGACTGTATTGGTGGCAGTAAAAATGGATAGAGACATTTTTGAAATGTACTTAAGGAGTCTCACTGATGGGTCAGATGTAGTGTAAGGTAAAGGAGATACAGATTCTAGGCTGACATCTTGGTTTCTAGGTAGAAGAACTGGAAAGAGTAGTACAGTAGATGGAGAACAATTAGGGAGGAGCAGGTTTATAATGGGAAGGATGGGAATTGAAAGTTTGCATTTGTACATGTTAAATTTGAGATGCCTGTGAAACACACAAGTGGAATTGTTGATTCAAAGTCTGGAGTTAAGAGAAGTTGTCAGTGGAGAAGTACATTTGGGTGACACTAATCTGTCCATGGTAATAAAAGCTATGGGGAAGGATGAGATTGTGAAGGGAAAGAGGAAAGAGAAGGAAAGGGTCCCCAGGTGTGAACCCTGAGAAACTCTAACATCCCCCACGACCTTGGGAAACAAGGAGTTGAGTAGAGAGAGCATCAGACTGGAAAGCGTGTAGGTTCTGATCCCATTTCTGTTTTAAACTTGATGACCTTGAACAAGTCACCGCCTCTCTCTTGACTGTCAGTATCTATTTCTTTAAAATGAAGAGTGTGAGCCCTCAATCCTTTTCAATTGCCAATATTCTGTGATTCAGCTCTCATTCAGTGTTAGGCTCATTTCCCAATTACTTTGGCCATTACCTGTTACTTCCTTTACTTACCTAGGTTTAGCATATCCAGAATACCCTTTTCTAATTTACTCTTCTAATTTTGGGTGCATTAAGTTACTCTAAATCTTTGCCATCCCCTGCCAACTTGTGCCTGTTTGGGCAGTTGGAGTTGTTACGTTCCAGTTCAGTTTGGGGGTGGGGAAGTCTCTAGCCCTGTGGAGACTGATATTGATAGGCTTCCTTTTTCATTGAAAATTAGTCCCTTTATTTTTACTATTCCTCTTCAACTCAATTTTCTGGTCTCTTAAATCAGCTTTAGAGATTTGAGGAATGAAAGGGGTTAATGTTTGTGTTTTGTCCAAATCATAAAGCAAACCAAATTGACTGCCACTGCTCAGTACCCAATAGGACTTATAACCCAGGTGAAAATTTGGGTTGAAAGATGTATTCCCAACTGCAATGTAGTGGATGTGTTTGTAGCAAATGAAGTTTCAGAGCATTGCTTAAGGATCTCAGGGTAGTATCTGTCCTAGATATTTTTTTCTTAACAAATTAACGCTGTCAAACTACTCGTGTTGGAATGATTTTTCTTAACAAAGTGCCTTTGTTGCCCAGTCATGATGCTTTATTGCTGATTTTTCTTGTGAGATGATTCTCCCTGTTGCTTTTGCTTTTATCTCACAATGTACCATCTGAATCTGCTGAGAATGTTGGAAAGAAAAAAAAAGGGTTCAAGCTGAAACACAAAGGTTATTGGTTAGTGAAAAATGATAGATCAAATAGCAATTAGAAGTCTCATTAACAGACATTCTTTTTTACTAAAAAAAATACTCTGAAACTGGCATTGGGTCATCTCAGGAAAGAAGGAATACAATTATTATAGTGATGACAATCTTCCTGACGTAGGTAAGGCCTTGTCAGCAATTTATTTCTTCTATGTGTCACTCTTTCCATGATTTGAGGCTCTAGTCATGGCTGATATGGTTGTTATCATAAAGGGAGAGAAGGGGTTATATTAAATGAAAACAATCATTCCCAGTTATGTCTTGGGTGATTCAACTTAATTAACAGTAGCGTTAAATGTGTAATGCAGAAAGTGGTGAGAAGGTGTGAGCCAGTAACATGATTGTGCCTGGATGAAATGGAACATTATCAATCTAATTGCATTCTTCCTCATGCTCCTAGAGTTCTACGTGTAAACCCTTTCAAATTCTCTAAAATAGACCCAGCTGAGGTCAGCCTTAATATCTGTGTTTATATGAGGCAAACATTTCCAAACTGTTATATGATTTTGGCTGTATAATTTGTCCTTCCCTCTTCCCACTGTAATGAGTTGAATGTAGCCCCCCATCAAAGATATATCCAAGTCCTAACCCCTAGTACCAGTGAATGTGACCCTATTTGGAGAAAGAATCTTTGCAGATGCAATTAAATGAAAGATTTCTAGATGAAATCATCCTGGATTAACTGGGTGGCCCCTAAATCCAATGACAAATGTCCTTTTAAGAAGAAAAGATATAAACACACAGGTATAATAAGGTCATGTGAAGACAGAGGCAGAGATTGGAGTAATTTGTCTGTAAGCCAAGGTACACCAAGGAAGACAGAGCAGAGATTGGAGTGATTTGTCTATAAGCCAAGGAATGCCAAGGAACATCAGAAACTAGGAGAGAGTTACGGAATTGAATCTCCCTCTGGGCCTCCAAAAGCTTGCTGACACCTTGATTTTAGATTCTTGGTCTCTAGAATTGTGAGATAATACTTTTCTACCGTTTTAAGCCACCTAGTTTGTGATAATCTGCTACAACAGCCCTAGGAAACTAATATGCCGCCTTCTATTAATCATTCTGTAGGAGGCAGCATGCTGGAATAGAAGGGCATTGGACCTAGAGTTAGGAAACATAGGTTCTGAGCTTAATGCCGTTACTAGTAGCTGTGTGACCTTGGGTGTGGCACAATCTCTCTCTGCGCCTCTGTTGCTTCATCTGTAAAATGAAGATTTGGACTTCCCTTTCAAGTCCTTCTAAGTCTAGCCTTATTCTCCCACTATTAAAAAACATTAGGAAACTGTATAAAACATAAAATAATGCTTTTTGGTTATTGGACAACAGGCAGTGTAGGAATGTGTTCACTGAGAGAAGCAAAAAAAGAAAAGACCCCTACGATTACTCTAGCTTTTGGCTTGCAGGCACTTTCTGCACTGTGCCTCAGAGAGGGTGAAAAGCAAAGCCCGGCAGTATTGCTGAGCTGAGGAGAAAAATGTTGGAATTTGTGGATGACAAGGGCACTGAAATTTGTGATAAAGAGCGTCAGGGGGGAACGAATTATGTAGAAAAATTGCTCCAGAAATCTGCATAGCATTCACCTGAATCTTTGCTCAGTACTAAGATATAAATGCATATGGTGAAACTACATAATGTCAGGCAATGGAGTGACTTGGTAGTCATGAACTATGTGGCTTCCACATATCACATAGCCTGGGGACTATTTCAGTTCCAACCAGTCATATTGGAGAGACTTCATTGAACACCTGGCATGTCATTAGAGACCCCAGAAGGGTTATGTCTTAGTAGTAGGACTAAACTAGCTTTAAAGTAAAGGCTGCTCTTGACCTGCCTTAACAGAGCAGAAAAATAAGCCTTGAAAAGATCAGGCTCATTTACCAGTAATGTTAACTGCCTTTCAGAACAGACTTCAACACTCCTCAAAGGAAGACAACAAAATCCAGATACTCAGTAATATAACTTTCATAATGTCTTTGATCTAATTAAAAATTACTGGATATTCTAAGTAGCAGGAAAATGTGACTTATAGCCAGGAGACAAATCAGTTAGTTGAAACAAACCTAGGAATGATAGAAACAATGGAATTATAACAGATAAGGATTTTAAAACAGCTCTGATAAATATGCACAGAGATTTAAATGAAAATATGAATGTAATGAAGAGATAAATGGAAAATGTAAAAAGAGCCAATAGAACTTCTAAAACAGAAACAATAGCAGAAATGAAATGTTAACTGAATGAGTATAAAAGCAGATGAGGACCCCCCCCAACCCTCCCTACCCGCCAGAAAAAGAGACCATAGAACTTGAAGACACAGCAGTAGAAACTATTTAAACTGAAGCACAGAGAGGAAAAAAAGTTCTAAAAATAGTGAGAGAGTCTCAGTGAACTCACGGGATCATAAACGGTCTAACATATGTAATTGGAGTTCCAGAAAGAAAGGATGGGACAGGCACATAAAAAGATAATGGCTGAAAAATCTCCAAATTTGAAGAAATCTCTAAGTCCCTTGATCCAAGAAGCTCAATGGGCCTCAAGCAGAACAAACACAAAACTATGCCAAGGCATATCATAATGAAAGTATGGAAAATCAGTGATTTTAAAAGTCTTAAAAACCGCTAAAGAAAAAAGACACCTTACACACAGAGGAACAAAATAAGAAAAATTTCTTATTAGAAACAATGCAATCCAGAAGAAAATAGAATGGCATCTTGACTACGCTGGGCAGAAAAGAACCATCAACTTAGAATTCTATATCCAGTAAATATATCCTTCAGAAATGAATGTGAAATAAAGAAATTTCCAGACAACAAAAAAAGCTGAAAGAATTAATTGCCAGCGTATTTGCACTTCAGTAAACGCTAAAGGGAGTTTCAGGATGAAGGAAGATAATGCCAGATGGAAACTTGGACCTACAAAAAGAGTGAAAGGTTCAGGATATGGTAAATGTGTGAGAAAATACAAAAGACTCTTTTCTCATGCATATATTTCTTTGAAAAATAATTATAGTAGAAATAATATATTATGTAGTTTATACAACAGGAGTAAAATATGATAATAGCACAATGATAGGAGGGAGAAATGGAGGTATTCGGTTGTGAGAGTCATACATTATATGTGAAGTGGTTTAATTTCATTTGAAGGTAAACTATGATAAAATGAATATACATCCTGCATTCCCTAGAGCACCAAAGTTGTCTTATAAAAGCCTCCTAACCAATCTCCTTACTTCCGTCCTCAATTTTGCAGCTAAGTAAGATCATATCACACCTCTGCTCAAAACTCTCCACAGACTTCCCACATCAGAGCAAAGGCTAAAGGTTTGTAAATTTATACTTAATCTTGTCTAACATGACTTCTCCGACCCCATCTCTAACCTCTGCCCCTGTCACTCACTCCATTTCAGCCGCACTAGCCTCCTTGCTGCTCTTTGAACCTGACTGGCAAGGTCTCTCCTTGGGATCTTTGCACTTTCTCTTTATCTGGCTCTCACCCTGCTCATCCCAAATAGCTGGCTTACTCTCTTCTGTCCTTCAAATCTTTTTTCAGACTTGCTTTCTCACTAATGTCTTCCTTGAACACCGATTTAAACTTGCAAACCTACCATTTGCTCCCCTGGCTCTCCCCATACCGCTTCCTTTCCTTACAGTACTTATAATACTTCTGTTTTCTTTGTAGTACTTTTCCTTGGCTTAATTCTCCTTGTAGTACTTTTTATTTTCTAAGGTATCATACACTTTACTCATTTGTTTTATTTATTGTCAGTCTCTCTCCCCAGAGTCCATTACAATATAACCTTTACACGAGCAGGTTTTCTTTTGTTTCTTTTGTTTTGTGCACCAGTGTATCCACAGGGCCTAGAATAGTGCCTGATATATAGTAGGTGTTCAATAAATATTTGATTAAATGACAGGATCTGCAGCCAAAAGCTTGGGCACTCCTGGAAAAGCACTGACTCCTTTTCTTTGCCATCCCTGCCCCAGTGTGTTGGGCCCTGTACACCAGCGTATAGAGTATGGCACTGTCCCTGCCTTCTTCAAGCAGTTTCCCCATCATCTCCTGTCCTTGTTTGCCTCAAAGTTTCAAGGGATTGGAAAGATGTTCCGTATCACAAAAAGAGAGACTTGAGAGCCCTGCTCTAGGCATTTTTGTTTGCCCTGACAGATATGATGACAACCTGTTTTTTGTTTGTTTGTTTGTTTGATGTGTGGTAAAGGATATGTTAACTAACTTTATTGTGGTAAAACATTTTGCAATATATACATGTGTCAAATCATCATACTGTATACCATAAACTTGCCCAATGTTATATGACAACGTGTTTTTATCTTTGAAGCATTTGAGGGTCTGGAAAGTAGTCACTCTGAGAAGGCCAGGTTTTCTGTATTTCAAAGGGAACTTGTGGTCTTTTTTGGATTTTGATTTCTGATTTCTATCTTTTGGAAAAGTCGGCGCCCACAGCTCTGTTGCACTTGAAGCTTGGAATCTTTTATCCCTGAAGGTAGGAGGATAAAAAGGAGCTCACCATGGTCTACTAAGGAGACTTTCTTATGCTTAAGGCAGCTCTGGATGTAAGCAAAGGCAAAGCGACCGCAAGACTCTTGCTTTTTCCTGGACCAGCGTTGAGGAAAAGATAGAGCCTAGTTTGCCCTACACTAATTTATTTTGCAGACACAGCATTTGGAGGGGCAAGACAGTCTTCAGAGAGAATCTGTTTCGCAGTCTGCCTCATTGCCCCATGACTTGTGCTTTGGTGGGAGAGCCCAGAGCACTCTGATCACAGCCTCAGTCTAGCAGCCAAGTTCCTTGATGTCTAGGGCGCTGAAAGGAAAGGGCAGCCCAAGACTAATGGGCAGATGTTGAATGGTCTAAGGTACAGTTTGTGACTAAAGCCTACTTCACTGGAAATGATTAAATATCTTTTAGGTAATGATTTTGAACCATATCTGAAGGTTAAGAGATTAGGTGGCTATTTCTTCTTTTAAACAGATTTTATCTTTACATGTGTCCAGAAAATGAATAGTGGTAGTTTCCATTAGTAAATTTAATTTTCTTTTGAGTTGATTATCCAAATAGCAATGCTTCCCCATTTCCCTAACATATTAAGTGTAGCTAACCCACTTGATTCATTTCCTTAGTGGTAATGAGTAAAACTTTCTGGGGTCAGGACTTCTGAGTGTCTGCTGACGACTAGAGGTGTTAGCTGTTTTGCCAACAGGTGACAGACTAAATTATATTCTCCCTTTCTCCTTCTTGACTCTTTCCCCAGCTATCCTGGAGGGATAACCATTTGTGAAATAGAAATTCAAAAACAGAGTAAGACAAAATCTATGTTGGTCTGTGTTTATAAGAGGGAGGAAGGGCTTCAACTAGAAGGTAAAGGGTGCAACCAGGTTGGTGACTGGGGTGAAGGTATCACATGTCCCCTTTGTTTTAACTAGGGTCTTGTTTTAAGATCAGAGATGCGTTTATCCTGAGAGATTAATTGTCCAAACAATTTATAGAAGGTCACAGATGATTTCAACATGCCTCTCATGTTCTAATTTTATTTTTTACTCAGCAATCTCTTGGTTGCAACCAGTAGACACCCAACTTTGATTAACTTGAAAAATAACAGGGAATTTGTTACTCTTATGACTTTGAAGTTAAGGGTTATAATGGCTTCAGGCACAGGTGGATCCAGGGGCCCAAGTGATGTTCTCAAGACTTTTATCTCCCTCACTTCTGTTTTTCTTTGTGGATCTCATATTTTTCTGTAGAATATAGGATTTTTCCATGTAGCAGGAAAGATGGTACTAGCAGTATTTGATTCACATCCTTCTGGATCAGTGACTCAAAACTCAAGCTCTTCCTGTATCAGCTGTAAATCTAAAATTTCTTAGGGGGAGAACTTTGACTGACTCAGTTTCATCACATGTCCAGTTCTGAGGCTAGGTGGCAGAGTATTTTGATTCTTAGTTATTATAGTCACACATTTATTTTATTTTTTTTAACATCTTTATTGGGGTATAATTGCTTTACAATGGTGTGTTAGTTTCTGCTTTATAACAAAGTGAATCAGTTATACATATACATATGTTCCCATATCTCTTCCCTCTTGCGTCTCCCTCCCTCCCACCCTCCCTATCCCACCCCTCCAGGCAGTCACAAAGCACCGAGCTGATCTCCCTGTGCTATGCGGCTGCTTCCCACTAGCTATCTACCTTACGTTTGGTAGTGTATATATGTCCATGCCTCTCTCTCGCTTTGTCACAGCTCACCCTTCCCCCTCCCCATATCCTCAAGTCCATTCTCTAGTAGGTCTGTGTCTTTATTCCTGTCTTACCCCTAGGTTCTTCATGAATAGTCACACATTTAAATTTGGAGAGACATTGTTTTGTTAAGTTTGGGTAGTTTAGTTTGATTTTACACTTAATTTTTATTTTGTTCTTTTGCTTATCTTTTGATTTCTTGTGCATAAAATATCACTTTAAAAAACACTTTTATTGTCTGAATTACATGGTCATGTAAATAAGTGCTGACCCCAATACCAAGATTTAATAATTTTATCTCATTATTATGATTTACATAATACTACAGTGGCATGTCTTTTGAGAAAAGATTCATTCATTGAATGCAGACAGGTAGGTATGAATCAATGAGTGAAAGACATAGGACATGTCTGAACTCCCATCTTTTGGAATCCTTTATTTACTTAATGTGCAATCTGGACAAGTTCTTTAAACTTGCTGAAGCTTGTTTTTCTCAACTGTGAGTAGGGTTGTTTTGAGGACTTATTGAGGTCATGCATGTAAAGTAGTAAGCTCAGTGATTCAGGTCCATAGTATGTATTCAAGAAATTGTTAACCATTGTTGTTTTGGTTATTGTTATTATTATTGTTATGGTTAAAAAATAAAAGTCAACTAAATGTTGTTTTGATTGTGGATAAGCATACGATACCGCCTAGGGAATACGCTGGTGTAACGATATTTGACCTGGGAATTTCTGATACAAAAGGATTGAGCCTTAGTCTTCTATTTGTGTAATTAAATCACTGGTCTCTCTCAGTGCTGCAGGCTTCACACAGGTGGAAACAAAACATTAGGACCAGTAGTAGTTCATTATGATCTTTCAGATCTCCATGAGTAGGTATAACTCGCTTATGGCTTTGATTTCAAAGGTTGATTTGGGTTGTTCAATTCTAATAATAATAGTCAACTATTTCCACTTGGAGGGCAAATGGTGTGAAAGAGCAAACATATCGGTGTACCTTTAAGTAGATGAAAGTGTACATATAATTTGACAAAAGTCACTTCATGGATAGAGTTGTAAGGTGATACTGGGCTAGAAGCAAGCATTTGAACACATAATAGACGTGGAATTTATTATGCCAGTATCTTAATCTTTCTGTGGATAAAGACTGAATGTTAGCTGATATCCATAGAAGAAAAGAAACAATTACTAAAACAGAAATCTTTCCACCCAAATCTGTTCCTCTTGTAGTCTTAACCATCTGTGTTATTGGCTCAAGCCAGAAACATGATCCCTCTGTCTTCCCTTCATCTCACCCAGTCCAGAGGCTAAGATCTAAGATCTGTCTTCAAATATATATTCTGATCAGACAACTTCTGTATTTTTCTTTTATTATCCTAATCCAGACCTGGTCACCTCCAGCCTAAATTATTTTGATAGCTCCTAAGTGATACCTCCTACTTCCACTTTTGTCTTCATGCTGTCCCTTCTTTGCATAGCCACATGCAGGTTCTTTAAAATCTTCTAGTGCCTCTCCATTATTCTTAGAATAGAAGCCACATTTCCTCTCTTGGCTCACCTACTCTCTGACCTCAACTCCTACCACTCTCCTCCCTACTAAATTAGCTCCAGGCACAGTCACCCTATTTCTATACTTCTAGTACACCAAACTCAAGCTTGTTTTTGCCAAACTGCTTTGATACTTGCTGTATCTTGTGTCTGAAATTCTCTCTGTTTGGGTTATTCCCAAAGCACCCTCCTTCTTGTCATTAGGTCTCAGCTTGGAGAAGCTTTCCTTGACAATTCTTGGAATTGGAAGCAAAACCAGCCCCCCCTCTCCTAATCATTTTCTGGAACATCCTTCATAACTTTGAGCACTTACCATGCTGTGCAATTATTTTGGTCATTTATTTATCATTTGTTCTCTTTTTAAAGACACCAGAGCAGTGATCTTGTATTTCTGTTTTATTCGCTACTGTAACCACAGCACCTAGAAGGCGTCTGCGGTATTTATTGAAGGTGCTCAATAAATATCAGTTGAATATTTCCAGGCATCTAACAAGGCAGAAATCATCACTACCTTCATGAAACATATGCTTCTTTAGTCAGTTACACTCACACGTGTGTGTGTGTGTGTGGGGGGGGGGGGCTGCATTGGGTCTTTGTTGCTGCGCGCAGGCTTTCTCATTGTGCAGCAAGCGGGGGCTACTCTTCATGGCGGTGCACAGGCTTTTCATCGTGGTGGCTTCTCTTGCTGTGAAGCATGGCCTCTAGGCTCGTAGGCTTCAGTAGTTGTGGCACACAGGCTCAGTAGTTGTGGCTCACAGGCTCTAGAGCGCAGGCTCAGTAGTCACGGCGCACAGGCTTAGTTGCTCTGCAGCATGTGGGATCTTCCCGGACCAGGGCTCAAACCCGTGTCCCCTGCATTGGCAGGTGGATTCTTAACCACTGCGCCACCAGGGACGCCCTCACGCATTATTTTTTAAAAAGCATCATGACTTTTTTAAAGTAATCAGTTTTGAGAATATATGAAAGTAACTTGGTATTCCTGGTACTTGAATTAAATTCACGTTCCTATTTTCACTGATTGATCTTCCTTCCTGCTGATTTTAGTGATTGTTCTGCCGATAGGCTAAGCAATGTGTTAGAACAATATAAAGGCTGTCATATTTTATTGATGTTGGATATGTGGATGATACTTGATAGAAAATGAAAAGCTTTATAGGTTTTCCACTTTTCAAAACTTGCTTTTAGTAAGTCAGAGATCAGAAAGATTTTAAATAAATCTATTGAACTAATAATATGAAAACTGAAAAATGAGCCAATATGTAGTTTTCTTCCTGGCTTTGAAATGGTCTTTCATTATTCGCAAATAATCTTTCTGAACATTTGGATGTACTTCATTAAAATAGGTTTTGAAATAGTTCTCAAATATTCAGTTTGGGGGTCTTTCAGAAGTGAACAACAATTTTGGTCTCATCATTAATGTGTGCTCATTACAATTTAAAATGTATTTTTTGATGTGGTTTTAATTCTTGATAGTTCAATCTGAGGTACTTTTCACATGTTTAATAGTCTTATCTTGCCACAATTTGGTAGCAAAGTTAGAGCAATCATTTTTATAACTCATTGTTGCTTTAATTTTTATTTTAAATTGCACAGGGATTTTTGTTAAAATTTGTTTAAAACATTGCCTGATTCTTTTGGGGGCATTTTGGTCAAGTCATTGAAATAAAATAATAAAAAATAAAATACAATATTGAATGCATACTAGATACCAAGAGCATTAATTCAAGTTCTCACATGCTAGCACTTTAAGGTAAATACTATTACTTATTAGCCTCATTCTTCAAAATAGAAAACAAATTCTCAGGCAGGTGAAATAACTTGTTCAAAAGTATATAACAATATGGCAGAGTCAGCATTTAATGCAAGATCTAGGCAGTTCTGAAAGTTTTTGATGATCGCACAATACTAACGTCCCTTCTTTAGAGTTAGTATCATCTTACATGTTCTTCATGACCATTTGAAATACTGGTGATGAAAACTAGAGAACACAGGAAGGGAATCCAGTGTAGGACCATTAAGCTCAAAGATAAATTAATTGGAAAATTCCTAATTTGGGATACTTACTTCTAATTTGACATACGTGTGCAGCCATGGAATTTCATAGCAGAAGGGTACCTTAGAGATGATTTACCACTTCTAATGCAACTTCATTTTGCAGATAATAAGGTTGAGGCACTGATACCTTAGGTTCCCACTATGAAAAAGAGGTGACTGGGTTAGAACCATGCTTTCTGTGTCTAAAAAGAAGATCTTTCAGCTACTGGAAGACCACATTTTTCTGTCATACCAATACTCTTGAACTACTCTTTTCTGCCTATGATACCACTTTATGATAGTCAGGCATATAGCTAGATTCTTTGCAACACTATCTCATTTAATTTCCATAACAGATTGTTGGGATAGATATTATAATTCTCATTTTACTGTGGTGAGCCCTGGCACTGCTAAATAACTTGAATGGCAAAATAGCTTGCCCTGTCAATAGTTGAATTGGGAGTCCAGCCTAGGTCTATTTGACATCAAGCTGTAGTGGTCTCTAGGAGCAGTTTAGAGGTAGCAGTCTGATTGGAAATGGGAAGTGGGGGACGGAACTTGAAGGTGCATGATTGATTTAAGCCCTTGATTTAGCACTGCCAACGGCTCCTTATGCTGACACCAGATACCAGGATTCTATCCTGTGCCTGATTTCAAGATCCTGTTCTTTGATTGTTGCTGATTATAACTACTGTGAACGTATTTTAGGCTATTTGCGGAAAGATGAGTAAATTAATTTTGAATCTGTAAGTGATCAAGTGTGTTATCAAGAAGGGAGCTGAAGAGCAAGCTTTACTACCCCTCTAAAAAGTAACCCACTTGAATGATATGTGGGAGTATTTTCATTCCTGTCTTTTATTAATTTCCCTTTTTTTTCTTGAAGTTGTGTTCTCAAATCTAAATCCTCTTAACAATAACTTTATGTGCCTGTCATGTTCTTTACCCATGGCTTCCTTGTATCCTCCATCCACCAATCAATGGGCTTTGGGTGCTTCCAGGACTCCGTTTCTTTGGATCTTAGCCTGACCTGCCCACTCTGTTATGTACAATGCTTCAAATCTCTGATTTTTTTTTTTGTGCCTCATCCTACCATATAAAAATGGCTGTTTAGAACAAACCATTTTAGCCTCCTCAAACTGTAATGTTAGCACATACTGAAAAAGGAGTCCATAGTAGAACAAATGTAAAATCACTGTGACTTCAGTTGATCAGAATCAATAAAGTAATGAACTTATAACAAGTGCCAGTGTTAAGAACTTTGGTGATTTGATGAACTTTGAATGTTCATTGCACTTAATTTATTTTCTGAACTTATAACAAGTGCCAGTGTTAAGAACTTTGGTGACTTGATAGGTAGATAGATAGATAGACAGTTGAGTTAGTTTTCATTTAGTTAGTTCTGTTTCTGCTGAAACTGACTTAACATTTTGAATGGCACTAACAGAGTCCTCTACGCTTGGACTTTTCTCAAGGATAGACATAAGATGCATATTTGTACTCCAGGTAGGAATGCTACCTTTAGA
The DNA here is from genome assembly GCF_011762595.2 of Tursiops truncatus. Classification (NCBI taxonomy): domain Eukaryota; kingdom Metazoa; phylum Chordata; class Mammalia; order Artiodactyla; family Delphinidae; genus Tursiops; species Tursiops truncatus. Next base: position 90,781,503 of record NC_047043.1, on the reverse strand, counting down.
ATTGGTGTTCAAGGACAGCTAATTGAGAAACTGCGTTACAAGTTCTGCTGGTTCTTTTGGAAATAAAGATTCCATTGATAAGAATGAGGATGATAATGGTGGTGAAGATAATCATACTGGCACTGTGCCTGGGTACTCTCAGTTTCTTATATAATTCTTATAACAAATCAATGCAATAAGTTCTTTTATTACCCTTATTATAAGATGAGGAAACCAAGGCAGTTCAAGTTTACATTACTGTTCACTCTTGGTGTAGTGCATTCTATTGGTTTTAACAAATGCATAATGATATGTATCTATCATTGTGGTATCACGCAGAGTATTTTCACTGCCATCAAAATGTCCTGAAAAATAATAAATAAATTAAAAAAAAATGTCCTTTGTTCCGTCTATTCACCCCTCTTCCAACATCAACCTCTGGCAACCACTGATCTTTTTACTATCTCTATAGTTTTTACTTTTTCTAGAATGTCATGTAGTTGGAATCATATAGTATGTAGCCTTTTCAGATTGGCTTTCTTCACTTATGCACTTTTGTTCTTCCATGTCTTTTCATGACCTGATAGCCCAATTCTTTTTCAGTGCTGTATAATATTCCACTGTCTCTGTGTACCACAGTTTCCTTAGCCATTCACCTATTGAAGGACATCTTTATTGCTTGCAAGTTTTGGCAATGATGAATAAAACTGCTATAACCATCCATGTGCAGGGTTTTGTGTGGATATGAGTTTTCAACTCCTTTGGGTAAATACCAAGGTATGTGATTGCTGGATTGTATGGTAAGAGTATGTTTAGTTTTCTAAGAAACTGCCATACTGTCTTCCAAAGTGGCTGTACCAGTTTGCATTTCCACCAGCAGTGAATGAGAATTTCGGTTGTTCCACACATTTGGCAGCATTCGATGTTGTCAGTGTTCTGGATTTTGGCCATACTAATAGGTGTGTGGTGTATCTCAATGTTGTTTTAATTTGCCTTTCCCTGATGGCAAATGATGTGGAACATCTTTTCATATGCTTAGTAACCATCTGTATATCTTATCTGGTGAAGTATCTATGAAGATCTTTGGCCCATTTTTTAATTGGGTTGTTTATTGTCTTGTTGCTGAGTTTTAATAGTTCCTTGTGTACTTTGGATAACAGTCCTTTATTAGATGTGTCTTTTGCAAATATTTTTTCCAAGTCTGTGGCTTCTCATTCTCTTGACAGTGTCTTTTGTAGAGAAGAAGTTTTAAACTTTAATGAAGTCCAGCTTATCAATTATTTCTTTCATGGATTGGGGCTTTGGTGTTGTATGTAAAAAGCCATGAATTCCAAGGAATTCATCTAGAATTCCTTTATATTGTAGTTGTCCACTTTATATTTAGGTTTGTGATCCATTTTCAGTTAATTTTTGTGAAGAATGTAAAGTCTGTGTGTATTTCTTTTCTACTTCTTTTTTTGCGTGTGATGTCCTACTGTTCTAGCATCATTTGCTGAAAAGACTATCTTTTCTCACTTACTTTACTTTTGCTCATTTGTCAAGATCAGTTGACTATATTTATGTGGATCTGTTTCTGGACTCTTTATTCTGCTCCACTGATCTACCTATCCATTCTTTTGACAGTATCACACTGTGTTGATTAGCATAGCTTTCTTCTCTTTCAATAGTGTGTTAGCCATTCTGGGTCTCTTGTCTCTCCATTCAAACTTTAGACTCAATTTGTCAGTATCCACAAAATAAATTACTGGCATTTTGATAGGAATAGCATTGAATTTATCAATTTGGGAAGAATGATATCTCGACAATATTGAGTCTTCCTACCCATGAACATGAACTGTCTGTCCATTTCCTAAGTTCTTCTTTAATTTCTTTATCAGAACTTTATAGTTTTCCTTATATAGATATTTTTCATATTTTGTTATATTTACACCTAAGTATTTCATCTTTGGAGGTGTTAAGGTAAGTGGTATTGTGTTTTAAATTTCAAATTACGCTTGTTCATTGCTGGTATTTAGGAAATGATTAACTTTTATATATTAACCTTATATCCTGCAACCTTGCTGTAATTGGTTATTAGTTCCAGGAGTTTTTTAATTGATTATTTTGGATTTTCTACATAAACAATCATGTTATCTGCAAAGACAGTTTTAATTCTTTCTTCCCAATCTGTATGCCTTTTATTTCCTTTTCTTGGCTTATTGAATTAGCTAGAACTTCCAGTATGATGTTGAAAAGGAGTGGAGACAGGGGACATCCTTGGCTTGCACCTGATCTCAGTGGGAAAGATTTGAATTCCTCACATGAAGTATGGTGTTAGCTGTGGGTTTTTTGTAGATATTCTTTTATCAAGTTGAAGAGGTTCCCATCTATTACTAGTTTACTGAGAGCTTTTTTTTTAATCATGAGTGAGAGTTGGATTTTGTCAAATGCTTTTTCTGCATCTGTTGATATGATCATGTGATTTTTCTTTTTAGCCTATTGAGATTATATTAATTGATTTCAAATGTTGAATCATTCTTGCCAAAACTTTCTCTTTTAGTCATTCTGCAGTAAAGTCCTAATGAACTGTATAAGAGTCAACCTGGTTGCTAGGAGACTCTGGTCTATCCCAAACAGAAAGAATTATTTGGTGCAATGTCTAAAAGACCATCACCCATGATTTAAAATGCTTTTGATGATGAAAGTTTAGAATCTCAGTACATAGTACATTGATCTCTAGACATTGACCCTTTGGGTTATTTTCAACATAATTTACTTCATTACATCTCTAGCCATAACTACTGAGAGTCATAAAAAATAGTTTGGATGAGAGTCTTACAATTATTTTCTCTACAGTCAATTAAACTAAGATATAAACATTATCGGAATTCTCTGCCCATCCAGTGGTTAGGACTTGGCACTTTCACTGCTGGGGCCTGGGTTCAATCCCTGGTTGGGGAACTAAGATCCCACAAGCCATGGTGTGGTCAGAAAAAAAAAAAAAAAGATATAAACATTATCATATACATTTCCTCCTGTATCTCTCTATCTCTCTGTTTTTCTGTCTCTGATATCTATATCTACATATATCTCTTAATGTATTATATATGTAAAGCGTAATATGTGTATATATATATATATATATATATATATATATTCAGTTTGCCAGTTTCTAATGTTTACAGACATGTTCCTTAGCTTAGGATTCTTCTCTTTTGCTGATCACTATTTTATTTTTTGTCAGCATAACCCATAATTGTTCACTTCACGAGTTTTGAAACTAAAGTATGTAGGTCAATATCCACAATTTGCAAGTGAACTTTATGGAATGAATATTGAGTACAAACTTTTATCCTTGGCTTCAACTGCTTTCATATGCCTATTTTCCTTTTGCTTTATCTTTATTTTTGGCATTTTAAAAGTCACTTTAAAACCCTTTTAAAATAAACATGACATAAATGATAAAACATATTTACACTAGAATTCAGTATTTACATTTCAGATTATTATTTATGAACTATTTAGAGATACATATAATACTCTTAGCTTGAAAATAGTCGCCTTCCCTGAGTAAGCAAAAAGAATGTTCATTGCACTTAATTAATTGTCTGTTTCTAGCCACAAGGGAGTGTGAAATGGGTGGGGGGGTGACAGAATTGGTTTTTCATTTTAAAAATAAGTTCCATGTCCATGCCACTCTCTCACTTTGTCCCAGCTTACCCTTACCCCTCCCCGTGTCCTCAAGTCCATTCTCTGCATCTGCGTCTTTATTCCTGTCCTGCTCCTAGGTTCTTCATAACCTTTTTTTAAAAATTTTTTCTTTTATTTTTAGATTCCATATATATGTGTTAGCAGTTAGCATACGCTATTTGTTTTTCTCTTTCTGACTTAACTTCACTCTGTATGATAGACATGGACTTATTTTTACTACCAAATGTAAAATAGCTAGCTAGTGGGAAGCAGCCACATAGCACGGGGAGATCCGCTCAGTGCTTTGTGACCACCTAGAGGGGTGGGATAGGGAGGGGGGGAGAGAGACGCAAGAGGGAAGGAGATATAGGGATATATGGATATATATAGCTTATTCACTTCGTTATAAAGCAGAAACTAACACACCATTGTAAAGCAATTATACTCCAGTAAAGATGTTAAAAAAAGTAAGTTGCAGGGTTATAAACTGTGTGTTGTATTAATTTTTCTAAACCTGTTAATGGTCTACTTAAAATGTAATAATTTTTCATCTTTAAATATGTTGAAGAGTTAGATGCAATGTCTGAAAGCATTTATAAGAAAAAATTTGTTTTCCTTACAAATATAGTGGGCAGCAATGTACAAGTAGTAAATGTATCATAATTTAGGCAGAAGAGCTAAAGGCTATTCTCTGTTTCAACTGGAAGTTATGAAGAGTTGGATTTTCCCTAAGGAGCTAATTATTTGCTGAGATCACTATGGTAGCAGATTTTATAAGAAGTTCGAGATCTCTGTAAACAGCCATAAAAAACTGTAGATGTCATTTAAATGCAACACTGAAATCATATAAGCTAGTTTTAAAAAAATGGCTGAATGTATAAACGATTAGTTTAACTATGAAGAATTTTTAATTAAAAATTTTATAGTTCCTATGAGGTAATATTGGAAACTTTTCTGATTCTCTAGTTCCTTGGCCTACTGTTAAAAAGATAATAACATTTTATAATTTTCCAATTGATATATAAAGTTCATAGTCTTTCAGAAGATGACGTCTTTATCTGCAAGATACTAAAGTTGTAGTAATGGTCCTCCTTAGTGCGAAGTATATTGACACATTTTTAAAATACTATCTTTGGGAATATTCCATGGTATCATATGTGTTTTCATGAGGTATTTACGTCCTTTCCAGAGTATGTGTCCTGTTAGTGGACGTTTCTGTTTCTTGCACCTCAGACCAGCTTCTATTGTCTCTTCCGGTAAGAAAACCAGATTTTTGTGTGGGAGGGAAGTACTCCTCCCTCCCAATCAGCCTGTATAGTTTGGGTGGGCCTGAGTCCACCTTGTGACTCTAAAGGGCATGAAAATCCAGATTGGACCAAAGAGAAAACTCACATGCTATGTCAGGGATGGGTGCATGACCCAAATCAGGTCATGATCAGGGAGCACCAGTCTTGGAACATTTTACTGGAACTTCTGGAAAGAGGTGCTTTTGTTCCACTAGGTTGCTAGGATAAGAGAATGTAAGTGGGAAGCTTCTGTTTCTCATATTTGCCACGATATGGTTATGGATATGGATATGGATAGAGTCTTCCTGAGGATACGGATAGAGCCTCTCTGAGAATACTGAGGTAGCAGAGCCCTAAAATGGAAAAAGAGTATTCTGATGGTCTTTTTGATCCCCTAGATCTAGCTATGCCTATAGACAGATATACCCCTGGATTGACTAGCCACTTGAGCCACTATTTTACCTTATTTTTCTTAAACTAGTTTGAATAGTGGTGGTGTCTTTAACCAAAAAGGCTGGAAGGTTCATACTGGATCTTCCATAGTCCACTATATTGTGGGTTATAGTAGGTGATTTGATAATAAGATATAGTTTTACTAAGGTCCAGCCTATGCGTTTTTGTGGAAGGGATCATTGAGGCAATTATCCTGACAATTCAAGGAAAAATATCCTCAATTACTTATCTATTTCCCACTGAATTCTTTGCATGTTTAAAGGTTTAAATAGCCAAACAATCTATCACTGACTAATATTAATCTTGAGCAGACAGAAGAGGAAGAGGAGGAAGATAAAGCATAAAGAACACTCGGTGAAGTATGGGAAAATAAATTATGCTGGACAGGATTAAATGGAAATATTCAAAAAGAATTAAGAGGAACTCTAATGGGCACCTAGCTTAACATACCGAAGTCTGGACCAGTAAACATTCCAAGCCTACTTTGGGAAGCTTTTAATTCCTCTCCATTCTCCTTAATATGGTTTTACATCTTGGTAGTACCTTAGTTTTTTTTAATCATCAGCATGACTTCCTACAGACCTTTTTGTTTTAAACCATTTTTACAGTATCCTGTGGTGATGAGAATTTAGTAATTTAGTTAGAGCTGGGATTGCCCCTATCTTTGCTATGCAGGATTTATATAATTGGGGGGTTATCTATAATTACGTCTTTTAAATATTATGGAAGGCACATAAGGAGTCATGGTAATTATCTTTGCTTGACCAAGAGAAGTTGGAACTATCTGGATTCATCTGGGAACATTTTTCAGTTCTAACTGGGTAGTGCTGTAACAATGTGACTCTTCTACAAGACAAGATCATTAGACCTTTGAAAAGAGTCAAAAGCTCCACTCTTTGCCTCTGTTGATAATGGCCCCTCCTCTGCTTTTTATGGAATGTGGTTTGTGAAGGTTATAGTTGGGGGGAGGGCACAGAACTGGGAGTGGGTTGGAAAAGATGGGCTGGAAAAGATGTTACTATGTATAATGGAATTTAATATATATTATATGGGTTATAATATATACCATCTATCTATTATCTATACATTTATATACCTATAGTAAAAAGTGCATGTGTGTGTATTACATATTACTCCTTTGGGTAGGGTTTATGATGTGACCTTGTCTACCCATATACAGCAGTATGAAGAAAGTCTCTTAAGTACCTGACAGCTAGATATGCCTCTTTTTTTTTTTTTTTGTCTCCTGACCTCTTGGGAGGTCAAAACTACTGAGCAGTGCCTGTTATTGGTAACAGGTTCTATTCCTTGCTTTTTTACTATCTGGCTCTATGACCTTGGGCAAGGCACCTTATTTAATCTGGATATTTGCTACAAAGGTATTTTCAGTTAAATTTTTTTATCCTCTGAGAGTACTTTTAGGTCATTCTAATATTAACACCAGAAGTATTTGGGGCTGAAAAACGTGGGTAGTCATATTATTTCAGTTTCTTTAGGTTTTTCTCTTGCTTAATTATCTAATGTTGCTCTTCATATCCTTGGGGAGCACAACATACTTCATTAACATAGACATTCTAACTGGATAATGAATCTATTATTCTGTCTGTTTATCAAGTAACATTTGAGTGGGTCATAGTGCCCTTCTGAGACATTTGGTTTACTTTTGATAAAAGTTGTCCTTTATGTAACTCCCACCTTGAATTCTCTCACCTTGGTGATCTCCAAATTTGAACAATAACAGTTTCCTTTAATGTTGCCACTTATTATAGAGATATACCAGTTCCTGACAATAACTTGTACAGCTTGATGACATGTTTGAAGAGAACATAGTCTTTCCTAGAAGAGTACCGTCTTCTGGATGCATCATTGATTTTTTTCCCTCCCACCATTGTTTCTAACCAAGTGTACTGCAGATTTCTTATCAATGGTATCAGAGATATATGGGAAACGAGTATTTTTTCTGAGAATATTATTTGTGTTGTCTCTCTCCAAAAATGCAAGGGAGAAAAAGAGATTCTGTACCTTCATATAGTCTTTCAGACAGAGTAGAATACTAAAGCGTTGTAGCACAATTATATGAGATGAGATGAGAATTTAGTAATTTAGTTAGAGCTGGGATTGCCAGCTATATCTAGCTATATCAACATTAATATTGATTAACAATCTTAAATTTCTAAAGAAGGAAGCGACACTTTCAAAGTTGATGTTACTGAACTAGCATCATAAATTAGTAACTACTATGACTTCATGGTTATGAATGATACATATTTAAGGACAATTAATGGACAGAATCTATCTGTGTATTTTATGCAAGAGTTAACATTAGCTAGGATAACATAACAAATAAATAAACTACAAATGAAAATGAATTCTTCCCATTCTTGGAACATTTTCAAGTGGGTGTCTTTGGGAGTCTCTCTTATTTAGTGTTTCAGTGACAAATGGAAAACAATAGTGTCTAATTCAAAGCCACAAAGATCAGTTTGTAAGTAAGTTAACACAGATACCAATCTAGGCTAGTATTAGGGTTTTTTGTTGTTGTTTGTTTGTGGCTTGTGGTTCAAAAAGGAAATAGTCTTTGGCTCTTTTCATTTTTCTTCCCTATACTTGGGAAAGTTCCTCATATTTCTTCAGGTTTATAAGAGCTGACACCTATTTTAATGATTTTATGCAACATGAAATAACAAGGAACTCGGGTGAATCTTTAAAAAAAGGAACTTATGATATATAGACATAAAAAGTATGATTTAAATGCATCTTTTGTAGTGCTGTTTGTTTATATTGTGAATATTGCTAAGTTAATAAGTATTTTATTTTTTAGCTTGTGAATTCAGTACAATGTTTAAAATCATTTTCTATCTTTATGTGAATATCTGTGCATATGTGTTTTTCTGTAGGATCTGTCTGTGTAAACAAAATAATATGTATTTAAAAAGTTACATAAGTATATTAAAAAGTGCAAATATTCATATAGCTCAATGAATTTCCACAAAGTGAACACACCCATTTCACCATCACCCAGATCAGAATAAGACTTTATCAGCACTGTTTTTTTTTTTTGGTTTTTGGTTTTTTTTTTGCGGTACGCGGGCCTCTCACTGTTGTGGCCTCTCCCGTTGCAGACCACAGGCTCCGGACGCGTAGGCTCAGCGGCCATGGCTCACGGGCGTAGCCGCTCCGCGGCATGTAGGATCTTCCCGGACTGGGGCATGAACCCGTGTCCCCTGCATCGGCAGGCGGACTCTCAACCACTGTGCCAGCAGGGAAGCCCTATCAGCACTCTTGAAACCCTCTTCATACACCCTTTCATACCCAGAATCATTAATCATTTTTTCCTGTTTTTTTTTTCTTTATTGAATTTGTTATAATCATTAATCATTTTTTCCTGTTTTTTTTTTTTATTGAATTTGTTACAGTGTTACTTCTGTTTTATGTTTTGTTTTTTTGGCCCCAAGGCATGTGGGATCCTAGCTCCCCAACCAGGGATGGAACCCTCACCCCATGCATTTGAAGGCAAAGTCCCAACCACTGGACTGCCAAGAAGTCCCTTTTTCCTGTTTTTGACCTTTAAATGAATGGAGTCATATCCAAGGTACTCTTTTGTGAATGGCTTTGTTCATTTATGTTATATTTGTGAAATTCATCTATATTGTCGCATGTGGTTGTAACTTGTTCATTTTCATTGTTGTGTAGTATTCCATTGCACAAATACACCACAATTTATCTGTTTTATTGTTGATGGACATTTAGGGTGTTTAGCTATATAAATATTGTGCTATGCCCATCATCTACATGCCTTTTGGTGCACAAATGCGTATGCATTTTTTTTGGATAAATAAATAGATAGCAATGAAATTATTGGGTCAAAGTTTATGTGTATGTTCAGTTTTTATAAATACTGCTGAACAATTTTCCAGATTTATACTTAACAAGATGAAGATTGTAGTTGTTCCCTCAACTTCATCAATTCTTGGCATTGTCAGTCTTTTAAGTATTGCCATTCTTGTAGTTATATAGTAGTAGTATATTTTATTGTGGTTTAAATTTGCACTTCCTGGATACTAATAAAATTCAGCACCTTTTCAAACATTTATTGACCATGCAGATATATTCTTTTGGAAGGTTTTTATTCAAGTTTTGTGCTCATTTTCTTCTATTTTATCATTATCATTATTATTTTTGCAGTAGACCTTTTATATATGCTCTTTACAAGTGTGACATATACTGCAAATAAAATTTCCTGCTCTGTGGCTTGCCTTATAAATATCTCTTTAATGAACAGCAGTGTTTAATTTTAATGTAGTCCAATTCATCAATCTTTTCCTTTATGGTTAGTGCTTCCTGTGTCCTGTTTAGAAAATCTTTGACTACTCCAAAGTCATGAAAATATTTTCCAATGACATATCCTAGATCTTTATTGCATTACTTTTATATTTAGATCTACAATTAAATCAAGTGGTTGCATATGTGTGAGACAGTTCCTTTTCTCTTTCATTGGTATATTTGCTTGTCCTTAGGTCAAAACATGCTATCTTAATTACTATAGTTTTTTTGTAGGTCTTCATGTCTGCTAGTATAAGTCCTCCAGCTTTGTTCTTCTTCAAGATATTCCTGGAGGGAGGATTGTAGGAAGATAGCAGGGTAAGAAGCATCAGGAATCTGTCTCCCAACCTAGACAATAATTATACTAGCTGAATCTGTCTGATGTAACTATTTTGGAACTCTCGGGTATACTGAAGTCTTGCATCCTCCAGGGTAAACTTAGATGGTAAATTGTGGTTAATTTTGATCCATTTCACCTCTTAACACAGTAGTAGCTACACATCCTCCACCCTTAGCCATATAGCAGGCAGCTGGGCAAGTGTTCCTGGAGCAACCTGCACACAACTTTTGGAAGCCAGAGTGAGCAAAAAGCACACTGTCTTCCAAATATCGGGGATCTGTACTCTCATTGCTGATTGCTGCTTCTGATCACAGAGGTGCAGACAAAGGGGTAAGTGGCCATTGTTGCTGTACCTTTGCTTATTGTTGCAAGACCCTCCCTTTCTGGATGAAGTGACTTCCAGAGAATTTCAAGAGCCCTTCCTCCCCTCCCCCTTTCATTTTTCTCTTTGTCCTCTTTTGGGAGCCAGATATTAAGTAGTGGGACATTCAAAAGGAACCACATAGAAAGGGAAAATTAGAAAGAGATCCCACATGCCCAGGGGAAGGTGCACATTCATAAAAGATCTGAGAAGACCTTAAGTTTACACTGCAGGCTGATACTTGGCATATAGAAAGCCTACAGCACTAAAACAACACACACAAGCACAAAGAAAAAAAAAAAAAAACAGCAAAACTTGGGGATAGGTGAGAATCTAATTTCCAGAGGTATCATATCATTAAATTCAGATGTCCAGTTTTCAATAAAAAATCACAAGGCATACAAAGATTCAAGAAATTACGGCCCATTCAAAGGAAAATAAAAAACCAACAGAAACTGTCCTCGAAAAATATATTCCTGGGTATTCTTGGCCTTTTGAATTTCTATATAAAATTTACAATCAGCTTATCAATTTATGTTTTAAAAATACTTCCTGAGATTTTGATTGGGATTACATTGAGTCTATAGACTAATTTATAGAAAATATTTTAATAATATTAAGGCTTTAGTCCATGAACATTGTATAGTTTCCATTTAATTAGATTTTCTCAATTTACCTCAATTATTTTTAATAGGATTTATTTTTAGAGCACTTTTAGATTATTAGCAAAATTGAGTAGAAAGTACAGAGAGTTCTCATACATTCCCTGCTCCCTCACACTCCAAACCTCCCCCACTATCATCATCTCTAACCAGTACATTTTTTACAACTGATGAATCTGCACTGACACCCAAAGTTCATAGTTTACATTAGGGTTCACTCTTGGTCTTTGACATTCTGTGGGTATTAACAAATGTACAATACATGTGTTCCATTATCATATCATGCAGAAAAGTTTCACTGTCATAAAAATCCTCTGTGTTCTGCCTCTTCATCCCAACCTCCCTTCTGAACCTTGACAACCACTGATCTTCTTACTGTCTCCATAGTTTTGCCATTTCAAGAATATCATATAGTTAGAGTCTTACAGAGAACAATCTTTTCACACTGGCTTCTTTTACTTGGTAATATACATTTACATTTCCTCCATGTCTTTTCATAGCTTGATAGCTCAATTCTTTTTAGCACTGAATAACAGTCCATTTTTGGATGAACTCTAGTTAATTTATCCATTCACCTATTGAAGGGCATCATGGTTGCTTCCAAGTTTTGACATTTATGAATAAAGCTGCTATGAACGTCCACATGCAGGATTTGTGTGGACGTGAGTTCTCAACTCATTTGAGTAAATACCAAGGATCGTGATTGCCAGATTATACGATAAGAGTATGCTTAGTTTTATAAATAAACCTTTCAAACTCTCTCCCAAAGTGTGTGTACCATTTTGCATTCCACTAGGAATAAATGAGAGTTTCTGTTGCTCCACACTGTCATCAGCATTTGGTGTTGTCAGTGTTTTGGATTTGGGCCATTCTAATAGATGTGTAGTGGTATCTTATTGTTGTTTTAATTTGCAATTCCCCAGTGACATATGATATTGAACATCTTTTCATATGCTCACTTGCCATCTGTATATCTTCTTTGGTGAGGTGTCTATGCAGGTCTTTGGCCCATTTTTAAGCAGCTTGTTTGGTTTCATATTGTTGAGTTTAAGAATTCTTTGTGTATTTTGGATAACACTCCTTTATCAGATGAGTCTTTTGTAAATATTTTCTCACAGTCTTTGGCTTGTCTTCTCATTCTCTTGGCAGTATCTTTCACAGAGCAGAAGTTTTTAATTTTAATGAAGTCCAGCTTATCAATTATTTCTTTTATGGATCAAGCCTTTGGTGTTGTATCTAAAAAGTAATCACCATACCCAAAGTCATCTAGATTTTCTCCTATATTGTCTTCTAGGAGGTTTATAATTTTGCAGTTTACATTTAGGTCTACAATCTATTTTGTGTTATTTTTTGGGAAAGGTATGTGTCTAGATTCTTTTCTTTTTTTTTTTGCATTTGATGTCCAGTTGTTCCAGCACCATTTTTTGAAATGACTATCTTTTCTCCACTGTATTGCTTTTGCTCCTGTGTGAGAGATCACTTGATTGTGTTCATGTGAGTCTGTTTCTGAGCTCTTCATTTTGTTCTAGTAATGTATTTGTCTATTTTTTTAATCAATAACACACTGTCTTGATTACTGTAGCTTTAGAGAAAATATTGAAGTTGGGTAATTTCAGTACTCTGAATTTGTTCTTTCTTTTCAATATTATGTTGACTCTTCTGAGTCTTTTGCCTCTCCATATAAACTTTAGAATCAGTTTGTCAATATTTATGAAATAACTTATTGAGATTTCGGTTAAGATTGCAGTTAATCTATGGATCAATTTAGGGAGAACTACCATCTTGATAATATTGAATCTTCCTATCCATAAACATGGAGTATCTGACCATTTATTGGTTATTTGATTTCTTTTGTCAGTGTTTTGTAGTCTTCCTCATATACATCTGGTACATATTTTGTTAGATTTATACCTAAGTATTTAATTCTTTGTGGTGTTAATGTAAATGGTATTGTTTTTTATTTCAAATTCCTCTTGTTCATTGCTGGTATATAGGAAAATTATTTCCTTTTGTATGTTGATGTTGTACCCTGCCAACTTGTTATAATAGCTTTTTAGTTCTGTGAATTTTTCTGTTGATTTCAGACTACTCATGAGCCCAAGAAAGCATTCTTCATTTCTGTTACAGAGTTTTTGATCTCTAGCATTTCTTTTTGTTCTTTGTTTGAAAGAATATTCTTTCCTTTATTTTGGCTTGTCAAATATGTCATCCCATTTTTTTCCTTGGGTCTTATCACTTACTTTGAGAAGTCACCTTTCACCATTATTATTGTTTCTCTGAAGGTAATATGTCATTTTTCTCTAGTAGCTCTTAAGATATTCTCTTTGCTTTTTTCCTTTTATTAGCAGTTTTACCATGATGTGTCTAGGTGAGATTTTCTTTGTATTTTTCTTTCTGGGAGTTTGTAGGACTTCTTGAATCTATTGGTATAATGTCTTCCATTAGTTTTGGAAAACTCTCAGCCATCATTTCTTCACATATTGGAGCCCTATTTTGTTCTTTTTTCTATTCCCTTGTAAGATGCAATTACACTTTTGTTAGAGCACTTCACCATGTTTTCTGTAGTGTATTAAGGGTGGCCACAGATTCTTTGCTTCTCTTCCCAGGAAGGGGTGGAGTCTGTGTCTTTTCCAGCCCTACCCACCTTGAAATCTGGACTGGCCCCGTGACTTGATTTGACTAAGAGTACCTCATCACTGCAGACAGTGGTACATGAAGTATGGTACCTGGACAAGCAGTATCAGCATTACCTAGACCTTGTTAAAAATGCATATTATTTTTCTTATCCCAGACTTACTAAGTTAGAAACTCTGGAGATGGGGCACAAATCCTCAAGGTGATTTTGATGCGTGCTGAAGTCTTCGAATTACTGTCCTAGGCAGTAGTAATTGGTCTAAGAGGTGGTCAGATGAATGAAGTCCTTGCCTATGATTGTATGAACTCTAGAAGGAGGATGCTGTCTTCTCCTGATGGCATTGCTACCGTGGTAGGATATAACCCCGGAGCTGTTAGCAGCCATTGTCTTTCCCTTCATAGTAGAAGTCCCTATGGAGCAGGACAGAATGAGACTGACCCATAGGTAAGATAATGTCCACACAACTTTGTCTGAACCCTGAATCCAACTGTGCCTGAAGCTCCAGTCTAGCCCTTGAGTTAATTATGTGAACTTTTTTCTTTTTTTCTCAAGTTAATTTGATTTGATTTGTGCACTTCCAACTAAAGAATCTTGGCTAATACACAAGTAACCCCCCACTTCCTCTTTCAAATGATGTCCCATGCAGAGCCCCCGAAGTATAAAATAGATAATTGGAGGTCTGCTCTGAATGGAACAGAAATAGAATCCCTCAAATCTTGCCATCTGGCTTTTCCCAGGCCTCCCTCAGCAACTCCTGGAGACTATGCAGAACAACGCTAAAGCTCTAGGCAACATACATTAAAGCCCACTTGCAGTAGACCTTTTCGTGGCCTATGGCATAACCCCTAGTTCCACCTGATTTCAACTGCAGCTGTGATGCAAATTTGCTTTATGTGGCCCAACTCAAGCATCCTGCTGTGTCTGCTTTTTTGTCCCTGGGATTCTCTTAAGTCACTTGGTTTGCTTAGCATAGACATAGGCAGCCTGAAAATTCAGGAAAATTTATGCTTCTGGGGGCAACCTTCTACAGGGATGATATATAAATGTCCTGGCTTTCCATCCTGTGGAGGCACATTTCTTTGGCACATTCTCTAATTCTAGAGGGTCCAAGGGATTGGGCCCCAGGAGTCCACAGTAGTAACAAGATTTATGTTGCATGTTTTTTCTCCTTCCCTGCCTCATCTTCCTGTTTCTTTGCTCCTATTTCTTGGATTACTTCCAAAATAAACCACCTGCATTCAGTCCTTTTCTCATGCTCTGCTTTTGGGAAAACCCAAAGTAAGATATCAGTGTTATAAAGTATAGAACTCAAACTAGGATGTATGGTTTTGAATCCCACCTCTGCGAGTTAGGTTATGATATAGGTCTAATCATTTCTTTTCTCTAGGCCTTAGTTGTGTCATTTGCAAAACAAGGAAGGTGAATTAGCTGCTTACTTAGTTTCCTCTAGTTCTGACTTTTTAGGTTCCTTCTGGCTCTGACTTTCATGTAACTCTATGTACTGTTTTAGAAACTGAACAGTTACACATGAAACTAGAATGATGAGTATAGTCAGGTCCTTGTGGTTTTTCCCTCTCATCTAAACACCATTTCTATTTTTTCCCGTTTTCCCCCCACAGAAGTATCCAGATGATCTGATTCACCGTTGATTGGTCTTTGTAGATATAGACCCAGAAAAACAACCATAAATACCCAGTCCCACACAGACCACACACAGCTATTCTGACAGGTCAGAAGCTCTCAAAACCACTGACATTCAGCGTCTCAGGTTTATGTAGGACATAAAGTCTGAACATAAAAGCAAGTATTATATGATGAATATAATCAACTATCTGGATGACTAAATGCAGCATAATAGCCTAAGTACTTTAGGGCTGGAGCCAAAGATACTTAACAAAAAATGGTTTCTGGCTTCCCTGGTGGCACAGTGGTTGAGAGTCCGCCTGCCAGTGCAGGGGACATGGGTTTGTGCCCTGGTCCGGGAAGATCGCACGTGCAGCGGAGCGGCTAGGCCCGTGAGCCATGGCCGCTGAGCCTGCGCGTCCAGAGCCTGTGCTCCGCAATGGGAGAGGCCACAGCAGTGACAGGCCCGCGTACCGCAAAAAAAAAAAAATAATAAAAGGCTTCAATTTCGTATTGAGTTTTAAAAAATGAAATGTTACACCTGGGGATCCAGCTGTGGATTTCAATCTACTTTTTCTTGTAATTTGAGACAAATTGAAATCTATGATAATGAACCTAATCAGGAAGGGAAAGTCTATTTTTTCTTCATTCAGCAACTAGAAATGATCAATTTGAAACTTTATTGTTGTTGTTTTTACACAGTGGTGGCTTCCAGTGGGGCCTTAATACAATGATTGTGTTGATTCCTCTTGGGGAAAAAAAGAAAGGGAAGAGACACTTGCTGTTTTAAAAGGAGGCAGGAATGTGGAGAGTAGGGCACAGAAGACATTCCTGCATACTATTGTCAGGTGAGAGAGGTTTACCCTTGCTCACCAATGGCTTCCCTCAGCGCGGCTGGTCTTACACAAGAAGAGGGTAAGCAGCTCCCTACAAATGTTGTTTAAGGGGTTCATGAAAGGCTCCTGTCTTTCAGCATGCTTTGTCCATTTGGTCCTTGATGCGTGAAATTTCTTTGAGGTCAGAGCCCTTCCTTTGCCAAGTAAAGAAAAACTCTAGTGGAAAACACCTTTGTGAAGATGTAGTGGATAGAGTCCTAAGTTGGGAGTCAGATACAGAATGCTCACCTCTTCTCTGTAGACAGTTAGCTCTATGAACTCTGATAGGTCACTAAACCTTTCTATGACTTGGTCTCTACATCTCTAAAATGAGTGTGTTCATAAAGGATGATTTCTGTCATTCTTTGCAGCTCCAGAATCTGGATTATTGATGGAAACTCATGCTAGTATATAACTAACAAATAGATATTTTTTCCTTAGAGTGGATTTAGTGAGAGAGGGTGAGTATCAGGGCTTGGAGAATGTGAAAGTGGCCATAGATAGAGAAAGGATAAATTCTGCTTCTTTATAATTTTTACCTCTCGTCCTTATGACCACCCCATCTGCAACATTGCGTAAAATGACAAGACATACATAGGAGGCTTGGACTAGTCTAGAATTAATGGCTTTCACTGAAAGACAGACTGAACTAGGTTCTAATCCTGGTCTGACCCTTATCAGTGGTCACAAGAAGTTGCCTAACAGCTCTGAGCCTCATTTTGTACACCTATAAAATGGGAATAATACTACCTCCGTTGTGGGGTATCAGGTATCCCGGGAAGTGATGGTCAGGCGGAAGTGGTCAGTAGGGAGGAAGATTACAAGGTTTTATAAGCCAGCTTTGTCCTCTGGATGACATTGTATCACCCTGGTTCAGAAGAAAGTCGTAGAGCTCTGCTATCTGCAAGGTATTTATGTGAAAGATGGAGGATATCATCAGGCATGCTAATGCTTTGGTAATTACACCAACAGTTAAGTTACATTATTGCTACTCAATGCTGTGTCATTGCCAAGATGGAATCCAATGTTGATGTCTTTAGAGCTTGCAACATTTTCCAAAAGTGGCAATGCATCTTAGATCTCATCAATGTCACTTGGTATATGGACTCATATCTGGGCACATGAAAAGCAAAAGCACAGTTATGGATTATTGTGTAACACGTACGCTGTGTTTACATAGAAAAGAGTCTGAAATAATTAAAACCATTTTTTTGACGAGAATAGTATAAACTCAAATGCTTACTTTGTATTAACGTTCATGATGTTGTCAGAAAAGCTTATTAGTTTCTTATATTGTGATTGGTTTAAGTGTAAAGCTTCAATCATAGAGAAGAGCAAAATATCTCAGAACATATCTTTAGTTGATTCTGGCAATTCATCTTTCCGCAATGTGGTCTTTGTATCTTGGAGATGATTTGATGATAAAAACTTTTATAATCCCTGATATTTTATTAAAAGGTTCTTTAATTCTTCTTTAGACCAATGACTCCCAATCTTTCTGGTGATATGTAACCACCCTCAAACCAAGAGCAGCTGGAAATTCATCTTAACTCTGAGGATGATGGATTTAGAGCAGTTTGGACCTAATATGTAGACCACTTAAATTTAAATGCCGCAACCTTTCAGCTATGGCTATTATAGAATCAATAACATTTATTCCTCCTTTCATTTCTACACAGTAGGAGTAATATTCAGATTTCCTGCAGCTTATTCTTGTAGAATAGGGGATTGAGATGCAGATTACTTAAACCTACTATGAAAAGTTAATGTGGGAAAACATTCAAGTTTCCAGTAATATTTCCTTCCCGTTATATCCATTTTATTATTTTTATTTTTTAACATCTTTATTGGAGTATAATTGCTTTACAATGTTGTGTTAGTTTCTGCTGTATAACAAAGTAAATCAGCTATATGTGTACATATATCCCCATATCCCCTCCCTCTTGCGCCTCCCGCCGACCTTCACTATCCCACCCCTCTAGGTGGTCACAAAGCACCGACCTGATCTCCCTGTGCTATGCAGCGTCTTCACACTAGCTTTCTCTTTTACATTTGGTAGTGTATATATGTCATTGCTACCCTCTCACTTTGTCCCAGTTTACACTTCCCCCTCCGCATGTCCTCAAGTCCATTCTCTACATCTGTGTCTTTATTCCTGTCCTGCACCTAGGTGCATCAGAACCTTTTTTTTTTTTTAGATTCCATATATATGTGTTAGCATACGGTATTTGTTTTTCTCTTTCTGACTTACTTCACTCTGTATGACAGATTCTAGGTCCATCCACCTCACTACAAATAATTCAATTTCGTTTCTTTTTATGACTGAGTAATATTCCGTTGTATATACGTGCTACATCTTCTTTATCCATTCATCTGTTGATGGACACTTAGGTTGCTTCCATGTCCTGGCTATTGTAAATAGTGCTGCAGTGAACATTGTGGTACTTGTCTCTTTTTGAATTATGGTTTTCTCAGGGTATATGCCCAGTAGTGGGATTGCTGGGTCATATGGTAGTTCTATCTTTAGTTTTTTAAGGAACCTCCATACTGTTCTCCATAGTGGCTGTATCAGTTTACAGCCAATAGTGCAAGAGGGTTCCCTTTTCTCCACACCCTCTCCAGCATTTATTGTTTGTAGATTTTTTGATGATGGCCATTCTGACCAGTATGAGGTGATACCTCATTGTGGCTTTGATTTGCATTTCTCTAATGATTAGTGATGTTGAGCATCCTTTCATTTATTTGTTGGCAATCTGTATATCTTCTTTGGAGAAATGTCTATTTAGGTCTTCCACCCATTTTTGGATTGGGTTGTTTGTTTCTTTGATATTGAGCTGCATGAGCTGCTTGTATATTTTGGAGCTTAATCCTTTGTCAGTTGCTTCATTTGCAAATATTTTCTCTCATTCTGAGGGCTGTCTTTTCATCTTGTTTATGGTTTCCTTTACTGTGCAAAAGCTTTTAAGTATCATTAGTCCCATTTGTTTATTTTTGTTATTTCTATTTCTCTAGGAGGTGGGTCAAAAAGTATCTTGCTGTGATTTATGTCATAGAGTGTTCTGTCTGTTTTCCTCTAAGAGTTTAATAGTGTCTGGCCTTACATTTAGGTCTTTAATCCATTTTGAGTTTATTTTTGTATATGGTGTTAGGAAGTGTTCTAATTTCATGCTTTTACATGTAGCTGTCCAGTTTTTCCAGCATGACTTATTGAAGAGGCTGTTTTTTCTCCATTGTATATCCTTGCCTCCTTTATCAAAGATAAGGTGACCATATGTACGTGGGTTTATCTCTGGGCTTTCTATCCTGTTCCATTGATCTATATTTCTCTTTTTGTGCTGGTACCATACTGTCTTGATTACTGTAGCTTTGTAGTATAGTCTGAAGTCAGGGAGCCTGATTCCTCCAGCTCCGTTTTTCTTCCTCAAGATTGCTTTGGCTATTCGGGGTCTTTTGTGTCTCCATACAAATTATAAAATTTTTTGTTCTAGTTCTGTGAAAAATGCTATTGGTAGTTTGAAAGGGATTGCATTGAATCTATAGATTGCTTTGGGTACTATAGTCGTTTTCACAATATTGATTCTTCCCATCCAAGGACATGGTATATCTCTCCATCTGTTTGTGTCATATTTGGTTTCTTTCATCAGTGTCTTATAGTTTTCTGAGTATAGGTCTTTTACCTCCTTAGGTAGCTTTATTCCTAGGTATTTTATTCTTTTTGTTGCATTGGTGAATCGGATTGTTTCATTAATCTCTCTTTCTGAACTTTTGTTCTTAGTGTATAGGCTGCAAGAGATTTCTGTGCATTAATTTTGTATCCTGCAACTTTAGCATATTCATTGAATAGCACTAGTAGTTTTCTGGTGGCATCTTTAGGATTCTCTATGTATAGTATCATGTCATCTGCAAACAGTGACAGTTTTACTTCTTCTTTTCCAATTTGGATTCCTTTTATTTCTTTTTCTTCTCTTATTGCCATGGCTAGGACTTCTAAAACTATGTTGGATAACAGTGGCGAGCATGGACATCCTTGTCTTTTTCCTGATCTTAGAGGAAATGATTTCAGTTTTTCACCATTGAGAATGATGTTTCCTGTGGGTTTGTCATATATGGCCCTTATTATGTTGAGGTAGTTTCCCTCTATGCACACTTCCTGGAGAGTTTTTATCATAAATGGGTGTTGAATTTTGTCAAAAGCTTTTTCTCCATCTATAGACATGATCATATGGTTTTTATTCTTCACTTTGTTAATATGGTGTATCACATTGATTGATTTGCATATATTGAAGAATCCTTGCATCCCTGAGATGAATCGCACTTGATCATGGTGTATGATCCTTTTAATGTGTTGTTGGATTCCGTTTGCTAGTATTTTGTTGAAGATTTTTGCATCTATGTTCGTCAGTGATATTGGTCTGTAATTTTCTTTTTTGTAGTATCTTTCTTTTTTGTAGTATTTTTGTCTGGCTTTGGTATCAGGGTGATGGTGGCCTCATAGAATGAGTTGGGAATGTTCCTTCCTCTGCAGTTTTTTGGAAGAGTTTGAGAAGGATGGGTGTTAGCTCTTCTCTAAATGTTTGAGAAAATTCACCTGTGAAGCCATCTTGTCCTGGACTTTTGTTTGTGGGATGATTTTTAATCACAGTTTCAATTTCATTACTTGTGATTGGTCTGTTCATATTTTCTATTCTTCCTGGCTCAGTCTTGGAAGGTAATACCTTTCTAAGAATTTATCCATTTCTTCCAGGTTGTCCATTTTATTGGCATAGAGTTGCTTGTAGTAATCTCTTATGATGGTTTGTACTTCTGCGGTGTCTGTTGTAACTTCTCCTTTTTCATTTCTAATTTTATTGATTTGGGTCCTCTCCCTGTTTTTCTTGATGAGTCTGGCTAAAGGTTTATCAATTTTATCTTCTCAAAGAATCAGCTTTTAGTTTTATTGATCTTTGTTATTGTTTTCTTTGTTTCTATTTCATTTATTTCTGCTCTGATCTTTATGATTTCTTTCCTTCTACTAACTTTGGGTTCTGTTTGTTCTTGTTTCTCTAGTTCCTATAGTTGTAAGGTTAGATTGTTTATTTGTGATTTTCTTCTTTCTTGAGGTAGGATTGTATAGCTATAAACTTCCCTCTTAGAACTGCTTTTGCTGCATCCCATAGCTTTTGGATTGTCGTGTTTTCATTGTCATTTGTCTCTAGGTACTTTTTGATTCCCTTTTTGATTTCTTCTGTGATCTCTTGGTTGTTTAGTAACGTATTATTTAGCCTCCATGTGTTTATGTTTTCTACATTTTTTCCCTGTAATTGACTTCTAATCTCATAGCATTGTGGTCAGGAGAAATGCTTGATATGATTTCAGTTTTCTTAAATTTACCAAGGCTTAATTTGTGACCCAAGATGTGATCTGTCCTGGAGAGTGTTCCGTGTGCACTTGAGAAGAAAGTGTAACCTGCTGTTTTTGGATGGAATGTCCTATAAATATCAGTTAAATCTATCTAGTCTATTGTGTCATTTAAAGCTTGTGTTTCCTTATTAATTTTCTGTTTGGGTGATCTGTCCATTGGTGTAAGTGAGGTGTCAAAGTCCCCCACTATTACTGTGTTACTGTCGATTTCCTCCTTTATAGCTGTTAGCGCTTGCCTTATGTATTGAGATACTCCTATGTTGGGTTCATATATATTTATAATTGTTATATCTTCTTCATGGATTGATTCCTTGATCATTATGTAGTGTCCTTCCCTGTCTCTTGTAACATTCTTTATTTTAAAGTCTTTTTTATCTGATATGAGTATTGCTACTCCAGCTTTCTTCTGATTTCCATTTGCATGGAATATTTTTTTCCATCCCCTCACTTTCAGTCTGTATGTGTCCCTAGGTCTGAAGTGGGTCTCTTGCAGACAGCATATATATAGGTCTTGTTTTTGTGTCCATTCTGCGAGCCTTTTGGTTGGAGCATTTAATCCATTCAGTTTAAGGTAATTATCGATATGTATGTTCCCATTACCATTTTCTTAATTGTTATGGGTTTGTTTTTCTAGGTCCTTTTCTTCTTTTGTGTTTCCCACTTAGAGCAGTTCCTTTAGCATTTGTTGTAGAGCTGGTTTGGTGGTGCTGAATTCTCTTAGCTTTTGCTTGTCTGTAAAGCTTTTGATTTCTCCATCGAATCTGAATGAGATCCTTGCCTGGTCGAGTAATCTTGGTTGTAGGTTCTTCCCTTTCACCACTTTGAATATATCGTGCCAGTCTCTTCTGGCTTGTAGAGTTTCTGCTGTGAAATCAGTTGTTAACCTTATGGCAGTTCCCTTGTATGTTATTTGTTGTTCTTCCCTTGCTGCTTTCAATAATTTTTCTTTGTCTTTAATTTTTGTCAGTTTGATTAGTATGTGTCTTGGTGGTTTTCCCCTTGGGTTTATCCTGCCTGGGACTCTCTGTGCTTCCTGGACTTGGGTGGCTATTTCCTGTCCCATGTTAAGGAAGTTATCAACTATAATCTCTTCAAGTGTTTTCTCAGGTCTTTCTCTCTCTCTTCTCTTTCTGGGACCCCTGTAATGTGAATGTTATTGCGTTTAATATTGTCTCAGATGTCGCTTAGGCTGTCTTCATTTCTTTTCATTCTTTTTCTTTATTCTGTTCTATGGCAGTGAATTCTACCATTCTGTCTTTCAGGTCACTTATTCATTCTTCTGCCTCAGTTATTGTGCTATTGATTCCTTCTAGTGTATTTTTCATTTCAGTTATTGTATTGTTCATGTCTCTTTGTTTGTTCTTTAATTCTTCTAGGTGTTTGTTCTTCAGTTCTTGCAGGTCTTTGTTAAACATTTTTTCCATCTTCTCGATCTTTGCCTCCATTCTTTTTCCGAGGTCCTGGATCATCTGCACTATCATTATTCTGAATTCTTTTTCTGGAAGGTTGCCTATCTCCACTTCATTTAGTTGTTTTTCTGGGCTTTTATCTTGTTCCTTCATCTGGTACATAGTCTTCTGCCTTTTCATTTTGTCTGTCTTTCTGTGAATGTGGTTTTCGTTCCACAGGCTGCAGAATTGTAGTTCTTCTTGCTTCTGCTGTCTGCCCTCACCTGTCCTATTTTTCCGAGTTCTGATGAAAATGCCTATAGGGCACACAGATGAGGATGTCAAATAGGTAATTGGATAAATCAGTTTTAAGCTAAATCTAGAGGTCAGGGCTAGAGAATTATTTCACAGAGACTATATTTAAAACCAAAGTTCAGATGAGGTCTTATGGGAGAATATTTGGACAGAAAAGAAGATGAAAGATAAGTTTGGTGTACTCACACTTCAGTGATTGAAAAGAGGAGAGGGAACTAGCAAAAGTGATTGAGAAGGAATGGCCAGTGAGGTGGAAGGCAAATTGGGAGAAATCAGGAGATGGGAATATTTCAAGAAAAAAGGGGTGAACAGCCATGCCACATGCTGCTGAAATTTCAGGCCAGATGAGTATACAGAAATAATCATTTGAGTTAGAAATGTGAAAAACACCTTGATAAAAGTGGTTTCAATGGAATTGGGGTGGGGGTAGATGTGGGAAGAAGCCTAATCGGAAAGGATTGAGAGGAGACTAGAAGGCAAAGAAGCAGAAATATATTCATGTAGATAGTTTTTTCAAGAATTTTGCTAGGAGGTAGAACAGAAATATGGATGGGTAGAGATGAATGGGGGGTTATACTACAGTAACAAAAAACAAATAAAATCATGAGAAAACTTGACTATATTACCTGTCAGTAGCTAGAGTCAGCCATGGCCCTTTACCATGGGTCTTCTGATTTCTGGACAGAAGCTGACAGAGCTCTCTCAACGTAGGATATCCTCCTTTGATGGAAGAGGGAAGGAGCAAGAAACAGAACTGTACTATGCCTCAAGTCTTCAGCTTGCACTTGTCATAATTTATGTTTGTTCACATTCTATTGACCAAAGCAAGTTACATGACTAGGCTCAATGTCAGTGAGGTAGAGACATATACTCCTCCTGCAGAAGACACTGCACTTCTCATGGTAATGGAAAGGTATGTATCCTTGTCCTCTAAGGAAGACGTAGTGGTTGGTTGGGAGCAGTAATGCAATCTGCCCCCTAAACATACACATTTTTTGATGGGTGAAATAAATCATGTTTGTATACTGTTAAAAATAATGCAAGGAATAGACATATTAATTACAGAAAAAAAGCCTGTGAGAATGTGAGGAAATAGGTGCATTTTTAGGAGTAAGGGCATCTTATTAATAGGAGGAAAGGCTTAGAGAGAGTATAGATATTAAATGGTTGGTAGGTTTGCCATGTCATTTATAATAAGACTTCTTCCTTTCTAAATTTTGCTTCTGTTCTGACTTTCCAGTAATTTCTAAGATCAGGGTACATGGGAGGTATATTTTGCAAAACTTGAATGTTTAGGAATCTTCCTTTGTTGCCTTCAAGAAAAACAAATAGTTTGGTCCAGAGTTATTTTTTAATCTTCAATTGTCTAGAGACATTGCTACATTCTTGTAGTAATTAGGATTATAGAGGAGGTTAGAGCTAAGACCTGGTTATCTCCAGGATGTGCCTCTTGCATGTTAGAGCAGCTCAGTACATACTTATTGAATGAGTGCATGCATGAACCCCACCCATCACATTTTGCAGGCAACTTTTTAATGACTAATTCTTTAATATTTTAAATTTGTTCATCTCTTTTAGCTCTGGGAGAATGAAACCCAATTCCCTTTAATGAATACAAAGTGTGAAAGGAAAAGATAAATCTTATAAGTATATGCTTTGAGAATGAAGTTCTTTAAAATGTAGATATATCAGGAACAATTAAAAACTCATATATAAGTTTAGCCTCTTTTCTGAGAACAGTTGAGAGAAAGTTACGTATCTATTAGGGTGGTAAAGAGCAGGGCTTTTGCAGTGAAAACTGGATCTTCCTTATAATGTATATATTAAGAACATCAATCTTAGTAATAACTTCTACTAGATGAACACATATGAAGGATTTCATCTACCTAGAGTTAAGAAATGAACTCATTTCCTTCTCATAAAAATATCCTTTTCTTCATAGCAAAGGTATAAGATAGTAGCTCAAGTAATTATCACTGAAGAATGAGAATGCCTCCTTAAAGTATTCTTGTATAGATGATTTTCTTGCTCTCTTCACTAAGCAAAGCCTTTTGGATTGGAGAGATGGCTATGAATGCTCAAGTGTGTGGGCACTTCCATATGCAATGGAATTTTTCAGCAGATTTTGAGCTATTGAGTTGCCACTTGTCTTCTCTGAGAATCATGATTCTTAATTATTAGAAACCCATTTTGGCAAAGATCAAGAATGGCAGAGACTTAAGTGGGAAAGTTAGCTGTCAGAATATCATCTGTCTCCCATTTTTCTGAATTTGGGAGAGTATTTTGGAACAAAGTGCCAATTTCATAGCTATTACTCCTTCACAGATAAATTGGCAGTGATTTGGGAGAGTGGCTCATGACATTTCTGCCCAGTAATTTTTAATCATGCTTTAAAAAAAATCCACTGGGTTCATTTTTGAAACTTAGGTGTTGTCTCAGTCCCTAGCAAACTCAGAGACCTCTTTGGGAGACAGCAAGTCTTCTACTGCAGCTTGGACACAGATGGACCCAAGTTTGAAAACTGTCCTGCCACTTACTAGCTGACTGACATTGGGCAAGTTTCTTTACTTTGCTGAAGCAGGTTTAACTCTTCTATAAACAAGAATACTAGTACTTGTCTTACTAATTCATTTATTTACTCTTTTAATAAACATGAAGTACTTATTATATTCTCATACCTGAGTTGTGTGTACTAGGGATGCAAATAATAATAGCTAACGTTTGGTGAATATTAACCAAGTGCAAGCCCATTCTAAATATATCTCCTTTATTTTTCCCATCAGCTTTAGGATGAAATTAGTACCCTAATGCTCATTTATCAGATAAGGAAGCTCTGCTTAGAGTTTAAGTAACTTGTCCAAGTTGTATAAAGTAGAAAGCAGGGAGACTAAAATTCAAACCAAGACAGCTTTCAGTTGAGAGTGCATGTTCTTAACCACTGTACTATACTGTAAAGATGCAAAGATACAATCCCTGCCACTAGTGTGGACACAGAAAAGAAAACAAACAGTCATATTAAATGGATGTGCAAAGTATCCAGGCATTTTGGAGAAACAAGCCCTTAATTCCCTGGGATCAACTTTGGTTTGAAATCTAAGACCATGATAAATCTATGAAAGTTTAACCTGTAATCTTCAGATTGCTGCTGATTTCAAAGTCACTGGTATCAGAAACACACATACATGCTAGAGCTTTAGAAATGTCAGTATTTATCATTTTAAAGTCAGACACTCCATAAAAATTCATGATGTTGCAGTGATAAGTACCAGAAATTTTACCAAATGTCTGCTTTTGGTAAATACTTAGTCCATGCCACCATTTACATTGAAGGATGATTGGACTATTTAAAAGATTCTGATATTGGTAATGACTGATACTATTAAGAATACACTTCACAGAAAATATGCTGATATTATTTTCATTAATCAAGTGCATATTTTAATAAAAATAGGATTTGTATGGGCACATTATAGGAGGATGTGATGCGTGAACTGTGCTGTAAAGGCACCAATAAACTAGAATGAAACAAACGAAAATGGTACATTTTTAATGACTTGAAGTTTGGCTCAGATGAAATGAAATCGGAAAGTTTTGAATAAATAGCACACCACAAGCTTGGAAACTTGCATGCAATCCAGTGTTTTATGGTATTAACTTGAAAGCAAAAATGGCTTCTGTAAAACATTGCCTTTTGTTAATTAGACAACTTCAGGCCTTTGAACATGAATCATTAACTGCTGATATTGCCCTAAGGACAAATGTTTATGATCTCCTGGGGTTTTTAAATATAAAGAAGAGGGGAAAACAACGAGGAAAGGAAAGTGCTTATTTCTCAGTTTTAGATTATCCAATTATTTTAAGTAGAGAAATATCATTAATAGGGTCACTTAAAATAGAACTAAGTGGGAAAATAGGAAGAAAGCATCTCAGTTGCAGCCATGAAATTTTATGACAATTAAAAAAATAAAACTTATGAAAAAAATAGCTATTTATTATTTTAATGGTGACAGGAGACTAATGGAAGTTCCTGTATGTGAGGAAAATATGACTTGTGCCAGCAACATCTATGTCACTACAGACTCTGGAACTCTGTTTGCAAGGAAACCCATCAGCCATTATTGAGGAATCCTGTGATGTTCTTGGCAAACACTATGTAGATTGAAAGGAAATTTCATTATATCTTTAAACATTTAAATAGTTGGATTCATAGTTCACTGATCTTGAACAGCCTGACTCTCATTTCAGGTTTCTTTTGCTCCTTGGGTCTTTATTAATGGTGAATTTTGCATTTATTACATCACAGAGAGAGGGACTTTTTCCCCCTAAGTAGTTTACTTCCCACGTGCTGTTTTTTGTTAGTGAGGCTGAGTGCTTTATCCAGCAGTCCAGACTATGTGACGGGAACGTTTGCAGGATTATCTCTTTGATGCTCTGGTGTCATTATCTACTGTACACATGGTGGGGAAAGGGACATGTGTCCTAGTTTATTCTGCAAAACTATATATAAACAGGCCTAGCCCGCTTTCCTCTGCTCTCATACTCCTCTGGGGCTTCTGCTAGTGGAAACAGAAAGTGTAGAGATTGTAGGTCAGAACCGAGGTGCTGCACATTTCACTGACATGGAGAGACATCAGCACCCAGAGATTAGAGACAGGGGGTTAAGGAGAAATGGAGTGAGGAGGTCACAACAGAGAAAAATGACTCTTCAACACTCTGTAAAATGCAAAAGGCCATGTTTAAAGATTGGAGATTTTTTTTTTTATTGCTTTGACAGCTTAAATTCCCTGGCTTTCTCTGAAATTATGCAAGGGTCAGGTTGGATTTTTCTTTCTAACACTTTTTCTTCCCTTTCTGTCCTCTGTGCTCTTCTGGTTCTTCCTCTTGTTCTGCTCCTAACAGCTGAGGGGCCAGTAAGTGGAGGTTGAAAGGTCTGAACAAGCTACTCCTTGCCCTCTCTTCCTTGCTCGCCTCTGTCCTTCAAGCCATGAATGAACTAATGGCAGCATATCTGTATCTTTTTTGCCTAACCATTTCATAGCATTCCTGTGTTAAAAACCTTCCATTTAAGTCACCATTTCTTTCTGCTTCAGCATCCTGGCCCTGTAAACCTGCCTGTCCCATGTCCTCTTCCTCACATCTCACTTTCCTATGACCTATCCCTTGCCTCCATGAGAAGGTATTTTTCCTTTTTCTTTTGCTTGTTCTTTTTCTTTATGTGCTCCATTTTAATAAAAGTGGTGTCCCTTTTGCAGTGGCTGGTGACATTTCGTGATAGTCTTCAGGCAATAAAAGAGAGGAACACATTTTAAATGAAAGGACCAGGCACCATGTGCTCAGATTGCCTTTGTTGGGTACAAGCCATTTTGCATGGCTAATGGTCTTCTTTGTGCATGGGTGGTTATTAGATGTTTAATAACCGTTGCTATTAGAACTTGAGGTGGTCTTAGATTTGGGTGAACAGTTTGAAATCTGGCTACATTAGCTAAGGTCTCATTGTAGGAAGGCATATTTCTACCTGTTTCTAGATGAGAGCCCAAGCAAGGTTTAGTTTTTGACTTGGATAGACCTTTTATTGGGGATGGGGGTCTTGAGGGAGTGTGGGTCTGTTTTGTCAACAATTTTTATTATTCGCATATTAAGCATTAATGATACAATAAGCGCTTGTGTATTTAGAAAGAAGGGAGATTCAAATGTCTGGAAAGACATACTGTTTCTAATTTTATTTACAGAGGCAGTGTGTATCTTTTTGATCACTGATTCTGGGATTCTATTTCTTTCTGTTTGTCTGAAGCCTAGGAAGAGACTCGGTCCATAAGGGACACTCCTTAAGTGTTTGCTGAATGAATGAATACAAAATGCAAGCACAGGAAAGGAGATCCACTGCAAGCAGAATGAAGGTGCTCAGGCACTATAAATGAAGCTGTCAGTCAGAGGAAAGAGGGATGGCAACATCTTCAATAGAAATAGTGAGTAAATGCATAAAGTATGTCTTGCTTTGTCTTTGTGACCTCTCAGTGCCTCAGTTTCTTCATGGATAAAATAAAGGATCTGAGTTAGTTCAGTATTTTTAAAACTTTAGCTTTGTGCATGATAATCACCTTGTTGAAGTGTAGGGTCTGGGAACCCATCCTCAGGAGTCTGACATCACTGGTTGTTCTGGCTGGATATCAGGAGTCTGCATTTTTTACAAGCCCCATGGACCATTCTGAGAGCAGTGGTCCATGGATGATCTTTAAGTTCCTTATGTACCTTAGAAACTCTCTTTCTACTTGTCCCAAGGTACTGACATCTGCTAAAAGTCCTTCATGTCCTCATATAGTCATCATTTATGGTGCTTCTTAAAACCCCTCATTACTCCCCATGTATACGCAGCAATTCCAATCTTCAGGAAGTTGTGGCTGCAGTGAAGCCAGAGTCCTATATACAGAAGAGGGCCTTCCCTGCTCGAGGAACTTCTTCCCTCAGAAGGGGCTGTGAGTGGGAAGTATTGTGACTGACCACCCAGGTCAATGCTATCTTACTTGGCTCCCACATGTACATCTCTTTTTGGAAACTGCCGTGCTCAAGGTCACTGAGATATTTCTAATAGAGTTGAACCCACAACGGGTTCAGCTGTTCAGCTTTTGAAATGCTGTGCTTTATGTGAACAAAGGTGACAGACCCTACATGAACCTTTGCTGCTGTTATTGTGGAAAAACTGGTACCTGTTTTCACCTCCCCTCATACCTTCCAAAATTCCTTTCAGTGATGAATATTCTTTAGCTGAGCTGGTGGATTATGGCACTCCTGACTTGAGCTGCAGTATACATGCCTTGAGTAAAATGACATTTATTTTCCTTCTGTTTCATTTTTATATGATTTTTATAGAAATGTATTTTACAGTTCAATAGCCAGAAAAAGTGAATGAGCATGGGTAATCCTGTTAAATATCTCTTTCCTCCTAGTGCACTGGAATTTCTTTTTAAATCTGATAAATCTTTCCAAACAGCTTGACATTCCTCCCATCTGTTCCTTAGGTCACTCTTATTTTCTGGCTGGTGAGGAGTGCTTGTAGCATTCTGCAAATGCCTCTGCTTTAACAGGGCCTTGTGAAACATTTATTGTGGTCCTTTCACTCAAATTGCAAATATTGTTATAAAAGTTCATTTCCATGATGTGTTTTGGGAACCAGTATGTTGCCGAGTCAAGAATACAGTGCTTGGAACATTGTAGATACCCATAAATGCTGTTGAATGAATGGATTAATGCCTGGATGCTGGGTATCAAGGAGTTTAAGGTCTAGTCCTGGCTGTGCTACTTGTGAGTTTTGTCTCCTCAGGCAACTGACTCAGCCTTTCTGAACCTCAGTCTCCTAATCTATAAATGTGGAACTCAGAGTAAATGGCCTCTTTCTGCTAAAAAAAATAAAAAATAAAAAAAAAAATGCAGCAATTCTAATATAGCTCTAATGATTTAAAAAACACCCTGGCTAGGTGTGGTTATATATTGAATGTTTGCCTCACTTCTGTGGATACTTTCAGCTGCATATTCAAAGTAACAAAATCCCAGGCTGAAATGGCTTCAACAATAAGGACATTTATTATCTTACATAACAGGAAGAAGAGAGGTAGTGCAGGCCTTATATTTCAGCAATTCAGCAACTCAACAATGTCATTAGGAGCCCAGGAGCTTTCAGTCTCTAATCTGTGATCTCCCATGTAACTGGTTCTCCTAGTAGCTGTATGTAAATTGGAGCATCATGCTTCTTTTTTCATATCCAGTGGGAGAGAAGAAAATCTCCTGGCCAACCACACAATATAATTTCTTCTCTTCAGGCTGTTTGGGCCAAGCGAAGACCTGTGTCTGTCCTTGGATCAGCTGAGTCCTGGAGGACTTGTGTGGGGTGATTGGATGGGACTGGTCATCTGGGGTAGAATGGACATTGGGGGCCCAACCACAATGTCTTCTGTACACTATTAACTATTATGCATTTGGTCTTGCAGTGCCGAGTAGAAGGCAAAATCTACTTTGAAGTCTTTATACATCTACATATGCTGTTCAGTGTACACTTGCCGTTGGAACTGTGACACACCAAGAACCCAGTTTCAGGGTGGTCACTATATAGTGGGCACCTTTGATATATTTCAATCCATTCTTGGCACCTTATAAAAGACCCAGACGAAGTAAACAAAACACAGTCCCTGCTCTCCGGGAAAATAAAGTCTCATGGGAGAAGCAAGAAATAAATACCTGAAAAGGTAAATTAGAATACAAGGAAAGTATATGTCTAGTGTCAAAATAACCATAACCATAAATAACCAATTACGAGACACCTACTGTGTACCAGGCATTGTGGTTGGTGCTTTGCATATGTGATTATATATGATTATATTTCATTCTTGGAACAACCTTCATAGGTAGACAGTGACATCACCACTTGGCAGAGGAGAAAACTGAGGCTCAGAGAGATTCAGTACCATGCCCAAAGTTACTCCGCTCGTTAATGCCAAGGCTGAAATTTGAACCTAGAACTGTCTGTCTCCAACACCTTTGCTCATTTCTGCTTCATCCTGCTTTGGGCAATAGTTGAAAGTTGGACCAGAAGCTTCCAACCAATTAAGTCTTTTTACCATCCTATTTTAGGATGATGGGCTAAAAGAGGGTGCCATTAGGAGGTCTAAAGTCACAGAACAGAAAAAGGGGATTATCACTGGTAGGGTTCTTCAGAAAAAGATGCTGAAATGGAGTTTGTGGTACAGGTTGTTTACTGGAGATCAGCACTTGGGAAGGAGGAAACAAAATTGGGCAGAGGAAGAAGGGAACGTGCAGGTAAGTATTGCTCTGCAGAGCATCCTTCTTCCAGCTGAACAGTGAGGCCTTTGTACCCCACTTTGCTTAGTCACTGGATACAGGCTACCCTGGAAAAGGTGTGACCTCAGTGAGCCTGCTCCCTGGAGCTGAGGCAGGCCCTGGAGAAGTGACAGCTGGAGGCTGTTTGCTAACCACACTCCTTGCAACTAGGAAGCAAGGCCTTTCTTGAAGGGGATCTGGGCAGTGCATTTCTGTGTCTATCATAGTGATGCTAAGGGCAAACTCTGACTATATCCCAATTCAGCCCATATTCTGGTTTGTGTCCAATGAGTGTTACTACGAGTGGTGACTGGAGGCCTATTTGACTGAAATGGGTAGGATCCTGGGAATGATAAGACTGCAGATGTCAGTTTTCCATGCTTGCTAAAATGCTTGTAGAAGGACATCTTTTAGTCTGGCCTCATTTATTTCAAACCAAGGTCTTATTTACTTCTCAAAGATGCAATTTCAGAAATGGACCACATTGTATCAAAAGGCAGCAGCCGGGCTTCCCTGGTGGCGCAGTGGTTGAGAGTCTGCCTGCCGATTCAGGGGACATGGGTTCGTGCCCCGGTCTGGGAAGATCCCACATGCCGCGCGGAGTGGCTGGGCCCGTGAGCCATGGCCGCTGAGCCTGTGTGTCCGGAGCCTGTACTCCGCAACAGGAGAGGCCGCAACAGTGAGAGGCCCGTGTACCGCAAAAAAAAAAAAAAAAAAAGGCAGGAGCCATGTTTTCTCATCACAGCAATGAGATCAGACCAAACTAGGTCACCAGATTTCATTGTTTTTCTGAAGTTGGTGGATTTCTAGAATAGGGCTCTACTAATGTAATTATGGGATGTTTGCAGGCTTTTAAAGGTCAAAAGTTAGTCTCAGATAGTATGTTAATTAGATTGATGTAGTAATCATTTCACTATGTATATCAAATCCTGTTATATACCATAAATATATGATTTTTGTTTTTCAAAAAAGGACAAATATGGGCTCAGTGATAAAGCCACTCTTGGTGTGGCTAATAAAACAAATACACATAATACGATAAAGCATGGATCAGACAGGCTCAAATTTTAATTCTGCATTCCAACTTACTTGTTGTATGACCTTGGGAAAGTTTCTCTCCAAATCTGCATCCTCATTTGTAGAATGGATTAGCTATTGCTGTTATTGCGTTATTATTTTGGTTCCCAAACATTTTACCCTCTTGGTTATTCTCTGCCTGTACTGCCTCTTAAAATGTGGAATTCAGAAAGGAATATAATATGCTGGACCTAGTATGACCAAAGTGGCACACCGTGAGACTCATCCTTCCTTGTCCTAGACGGTACACACCTATGAACACCACACAGCCTGCGGTAGCACATATAACAACCACACACATGTTGGCTCAGTTGTGATCAATACCTGCAGGTCTTTTTCTCACAAACTGCAGATAAGTCAGGTTTCTCCTTGCCTCCCATCCATCAAATGCAATTGAATTAACTGAAAAGTAGGAGTTCACATTTATCTCAGTTAAATTCCATGCTATTTCAAAAACGAGGGAGATGTTTCTCACCTATCACACACCCCAACTCTACCAGTTGTCTGTGGTTTATGGTCCATGCAAAGCAGAGGGAAAAAGTTTACTGTTTACTTCTCTCATTCAGGGACCCTGGCTGACCCCCTGACTCATCTACAGAGGCATTGGTTGCCAAAGTGACCTGGAGATGTCTTCTCTCCCGTATTGCCTGCTTGCATTTTTGTGTCACAATTAGGAGATATGATAAAGTCTACACCACACTCATGTGCCCATAGAACAGGGCTGGAGGAAAAGTGTAGACTCTCCCTTCTCACTCAGATATCATATGCAATAATATTCCCAGTTAATTTGCAATGGCCAGCCAGGTCTGCAGTAGGACTTCCTGGCTCTCAAGGATGCTGGGGTCGCTCTGAATGGAAGGTCAAGCCCAGTGCAGGTTAGTGGGGTTATTTGCAAGCAAGAAGTGTGTACCTGTGAAAGAATCCTCCCAAAGAGGTTTTGGGGCTACCAATAGATTTTTGAAAATCTCCCCCACCGAATATAAATTGATACAGCCACTATGGAGAACAGTACAGAGGTTCCTTAAAAAACTAAAACTAGAACTACCATATGACCCAGCAATCCCACTACTGGGCATATACCCTGAGAAAACCATAATTCCAAAAGAGTCATGTACCACAGTGTTCATTGCAGTGCTATTTACAATAGCCAGGACATGGAAGCAACCTAAGTGTCCATTGACAGATGAATGGATAAAGAAGATGTGGCACATATATACAATGGAATATTACTCAGCCATAATAAGAAACGAAACTGAGTTATTTGTAGTGAGGTGGATAGACCTAGAATCTGTCATACAGAGTGAAGTAAGTCAGAAAGAGAAAAACAAATACTGTATGCTAACACATACATGGAATCTAAAAAAAAAAAAAAAAAGGTTCTGAAGAGCCTAGGGGCAGTACAGGAATAAAGGCGCAGATGTAGAGAATGGACTTGAGGACACGGGGAGGGGGAAGGGTAAGCTGGGACGAAGTGAGAGAGTGGCATGGACATATATACACTACCAAATGTAAAATAGATGGCTAGTGGGAAGCAGCCGCATAGCACAGGGAGATCAGCTTGGTGCTTTGTGACCACTTAGAGGGGTGGGACAGGGAGGGTGGGAGGGAGACGCAAGAGGGAGGGCATATGGGGATATATGTATACATATAGCTGATTCACTTTGTTGTACAGAAGCAACTGACACAACAATATAAAGCAATTATACTCCAATAAAGTTGTTAAAAAAAAATCTCCCCCACCTTTTCTGCCCAGAATGTGTCATGCTCCTTCATAGGTAACATCAGGCACCTGGGCTTGCCAGATGGGGCATGAGAGCCCTTGATCCACCTGACCTGGGCTCCCAAGCATCAAGCACAGTGACCACAGCTGGTGGAGGAGAGGAGCTGGCTTTTGGCAGGTTTCCACACCAGCTGTGTTAGAGTGATAATTGCAGGGGCTGTCATTACATACCTCTTAATGGCTTTCTTAACTGTGCTGACTTAAATTTATTTCGTTTCAGGGGTTCTCTGAGTACTCATAACTATATTTCAAATAATGATTTCTATAAATTAGAAATGCCATTTTTCTTTAGCAGAAGAATTTTGATGAACCAATTATTCAAAACCAAATTTAATCAAGTGTTTTTTTTTTCCCCTGGGCAAGTGTGTGTGTTCCCTGGGCCTGCAAAGAAACACAAAGTTGCCATTGGATTGGCTGAATAGAGCTGATTGATGGGGCTGTCAGAATTTATTGCTAATTTGGTTGTTAAGCCTTGCAAGGACTTGACATTGGTGTCTTACGTAATGATATTTAATGTCTGGTCTTGGGTTTGAATTTCAGTTTTCCCAGGTGTTGGTAAACATACAGCTTTGCTCTGCATTTGCAATATATACCCTAAACTTACTTGATTTCCTTTGGTGGAGGGCAGTTTGCAAGTGTGGCAGTAGTGTTAGTGTATGCTCTCTTTGTTATCATTATACCCATGTGCTGTGACTTATGTTGGGTTTGTGCGTGAACAAGTGACCACTTCTGACTGTGGCATGGAAAACATAAGGATATGGAAAAAATGAAAGATACAATACCCTATTGTTACTTCCTTGGGGGTAGGAATATGGTAAGGGTAGGAATTATGGTAAGAGAAGTGCATGAATTTGCCAGAGTAGAAGAGTATGGGAAAAATTAGACATTCGTTTGTTATCATTTAGAGCCCCAAGGGTATTAAGAGCATAAAATCAAGTGTTAAGATCTCAAGTTTGCCTGCGTCTGATTCTTGGCATCACTACTTACCACTTGTGTGACCTTGGGTGAATTACTTATACACTCTGAGCCTCAGTTTTCCAGTCTATAAAATGGGGATAATATAATAATGGGAATGTAAAATGAGAATGATAATAATCTTTTTCTCCCAGACTTGTTATGAGGTGATTATGTTAAGTTGTTGGCCATTGTCTAGTTAGAAAGTACACACTTCATGTTGGCTATCGTTATCTTTGATTCAAGGGTTAAAGCCATTGTTGAATGATTGCTTCACAGAATTCTTGGATGAAGGTAACCCTGTGAAACAAAGACAAGGCAGACAAACCAATAAATGATTCTCTTCCTACCTTCCATAAATTTTCTTTGAGTTTGACATGTGCATAGCACTGTAATGGGATCTCTGGCCCTCCAAAAACTAAATAATAGTAACAGGGGAGTAAGGCCTTGCTTTTGAAAATTCCATAATCAAAATATAATTTGAGTAAACTATATCTAAGTTATTTTTCAGCATAAAAGCCTGTGATTTGGCGTCTCTTCTCATTCAGAAGCGATGATTATCATCTTCTTACACCTCCAGGGAAGTCTGGGATGAATCTAACAGTGAAGTCTTTGGATTGAAGGCCTATTTATGGAGGAGTTTGGAAATGTAGCCAGAACTCAACTCCCATCTCCACCTCAGGCTTTCAGGACCTAACCTAGCCCAGCGTCTTGGTGCAAAACTGAAGGAGAGAAGGATTTCCCCAGATAGTATGGTTGACTCCGCAGTGTTGTAGGGTGGCTCTGTACCACAGATGATTATTCTAATAGCTAATATTTATTGGTCGCTTACTATGTGCTGAACATTCTACTGAGTTCTCTGTGTGTATGTCTTATTTAATTCTTACACTAAACCTATAATGTAGACATATTAGAATCCTTATAATTCAATTACCTAGGTGGAAATTGAAGCTAAGTGGGATGAAATAAGGGGAAAAGTTCGAACCTCAGCTGAGATTACCTGACTCCACAGCTTATGCTCTTAACCATTTCCGGTCTTGCCTCCCCTAATACCAGCATGGTGGCATGGACTAGTCTTTTCCTGGCTCTTATTCTCACTCTTCTCATCTGTAAACTGAGGGCACTGGGTTCTGTCTCTAAGACTCTTCCAGTTCTTACATTCTATGATTTCAGGTGTCTTGAATGCTTTATATCAAACCCAAACATGGTAGAATCTCCATGCGTGTAACTCATCTTCCTAACTCCTTCTTTCCTTTGTCTTTCTGTCACATTACCTCAGGACGGATTGCAGAGTAGTGTGTATATGCGTTTTATTTTATTTGTTTTTCTAAAAATTTAAACTGACCCGAATAGGCCACCTACACATTTTGGACATTGCTGGTTTCTGAGTCTGATTCTGGCCCTGAGGGACACCCATCCTTGCCTACAGAGATGTCTGAGAGCAGCTCTCTGGGGACATTTGACAAGTCTTGGGAGAAGCAAGATAATGACTGTGTTCAGTAGAGTGTTGTCAGCCAAATAAGAGCTGAGACTTGAGGAAAACAGGTAATAGCTGACCCTCTATGAAACAGAAGCATTTGAGAATTTGGGAGTACTTAGGAATGTGTGATAGTAAATATATAGAATTATTTTATTCAGATTTAGCCTATCACTCATTCAGGTTTGAATATTAATGAGGAAGCTGTGAATATTGGAGAATGATGAAGCACTGCCTGCTCTCTGATGAATGATATGTGGACTTCAATGAAGTGTAAAGATATAGTAAAGAGAAAAGGAAGGTGAACTAGAAAAATTTCAAGTCAAGTCCATGGAAATGTTTCGTGTAAACCTTTACCTTCTTGGAGATTTAACTCTCTTCCTTCAAACAACGTGTAGCATAAATGTAAACTTACCCAGTAACTAACTATATTTATAACTAAAATAACATTACAGACAGAGAGTTTCTGACCTCAGCCCAACAATTAATGGCTAAAAATGGGAGAGAAACAAAAATCATCCATCTTTTATTCATATACTTAATTATCCATTCAATAATTTTAGAAAATTATCTGAAACTCAGCTCTCCTACGCCACTAACACCTAGCTAACTCTTACCATTGTTTTTTTTCAGCTTAAATGTTGAAAACTGGCTTCTTCTGCCTCCAAATTGTGTTGGTGCTGCTGACATGTGCTTTCAGAGGCATCCTGTACTTCTCATAATAGCTTAACACATTCTGTTGTAATTGTTTATTTCTCAGTCACAGAGCTTTTGGCATTTTGTTCATGACAATTCTTCATTGTGTTAAATTATCCCATATGGTGCTCACTAAATGCCAGTAGATTGTCCCAATCATTTGACAACAAAAATGCCACCATTCATTTCCGAATTCCCTATATGGGTGAATATTTTTTCTAGTTGAGAACCAGTGGAGGATATACATTCTAAGAAGGCAGGCATCATACGTTCTTGCTCAATATTGTATTCCTTGTACCAGGCATGCTGCCGAGACACAAGCAGTGCTCAATAAAAGTATGTTTTATTGAGTGAGTGCAGCTAGCTCCTGCTTGGTTTGGACTAGTGTGGAGAGAGGGAAAAATAATAAAGCCATTTGAAGTGCAGGGTAAGAGGACCTCAGGATGCTTTACAGTGCCGACTGCCAAGCAGTTTGCTGCTAATTTTGTTTCTCTAGATCTTTCCTCATGTGATCAGGTGATAGAGAAGGAAGGGGGATAGAAATAATGAAATGAATGCTATCTACCTAATTAGGATAGGGTGAGGGGATTCTGAGTTTATATTTATTCTCCTACCAATTTCATTTCATCTACCTTTTGGGAATCTGGAGATAAAATTCATAAAATGGAGAAACATGAGGGTATTTTTAGGAGTAATACTGAGATTTCACTATAGATAGTTATTTTTCCACTTGAGAGAGTACCAGCTCTACATGAGCCTTTGAAAAGCAGACAGAAAATCTGAGGTATTTTGCAGCTCTCCATCTGTGTCTGGGGTCAGAATGGTTCGTGTAGGATTGTGTCTGAACTTTGGACAGCTGTTTGGTACTTCAGTCTTCAATTTCTTTCTCTGTGAGATAAATTAGAAATTGCTAAAGCCCAAAGATCTTGACACTTGAAGGCCACCATAAAAATATATGGGAAGGCAGATTTTAGGAGGCTCCATTAAGCTGGATGTCTTATTTTCTTGGCTGTCTGACCCTCCAAAGACTGAGCAGTTAGCTTCCAGAAGCTTCTGATGTCTGAAACACATATGTACACAAACAGAGCTTATATATAGAAAATATAAAATTCAGGACCAAGGCATGGAAAAGAACAAAACTCTAATCATTATAGTTAATATAATTGCTAAACATA
The DNA here is from genome assembly GCF_011762595.2 of Tursiops truncatus. Lineage (NCBI taxonomy): Eukaryota > Metazoa > Chordata > Mammalia > Artiodactyla > Delphinidae > Tursiops > Tursiops truncatus. Next base: position 90,742,206 of record NC_047043.1, on the reverse strand, counting down.
AGATTTGGCAAAGAGGTTCCTGGTTGCCAGGACAAAAATGGAAACCCTGAAAATTATAAGGTTCTCTTCTTAAACCAGTTTCCTTCTGATGGGAAGAAGGAGATACATGTTTATTTTACCTCAGGCAATAGAGATTTTACTGTTAGAATATTCCACAAGGTAAGGAAAGACTAGAAATCCTCTCAGTAAATATATAGACATGCCTCATTCAGAGGCATTCAAATGTTCACAGTAGGTCAGGGGTTTTAGTGACCCAAGAACAAACCTAAAGTCAGCTACCTTCATGACTCAGACTTTTTTCTTCCTGTTTGTTTCCACTCCCTTACTGAGTTGATTGCCAGTGCTCTTTGTTTATCTTGCATTCTAATTCTACAGGAGAGGAAAATTGATGGGAACAGTTGGTCATTAGCAATATGGAGCATTCCTACTGGGCAAAGTTCTCAAGTTAAGTCACCCTAAAGGTCACTTCCCAGCATATAGAACTCCATTTCAACCATTTGTGGCTAATTTGGCCTGGGAAAATGGAAAAGAGCATGCCAATCTCTGGGTAATCATCTTCCTGTAATAGTTTTCTCAGAAGAGAGCAGTGTAACTGGCGGAAACTTTGGGGCTTCATGACCATTTATTTGATGCACTCTCTTTGTTAGAAAGGCAGAGGTCAGTGTTGACTCTCTGCTCTATATCTGGGACAGAGACACCACCCATTTCTCTGTCATGGGAAGAGTTGGATGTGCAATTTCTCCATTTCATCCAACCCATTAAGGGTGCCAGGAGAGTGAGTTCTGGGTTCCTGGGACTTCTTTTCAAGCAGCAATGCTAATGAGCAGAACATGTAAGAGAATCTGAATAAGCAAGTACATTATTTTTTTTCCTACAATGACTTGACCAGCACTGTTGAGAAAAACAACGGGTCTGCAGAATCTAGAAATCCACTTAATTGTATAAGCTCAAGTAATTTTTTGTTTATGCCTAAATTCTTCTCCTTCCTGATTTATTTTGTTTTGTTTATCTCCCAAGTTCTCCCTACATGAAGATAACTCTTCTCAGATGAAGATAACTTATAGCTCCCCTTCTAATTACTATTTGCTTCCTGTTATGGACTGAAAGTTTTTGTCCTCCAAAAATTGTTATATTGATACTCTGTCCTCCAATGTGGTAGGATTAGGACATGGGGCTTTGGGGAGATAATTGGGTTTAGATGAGATCATGAGGGTGGTGCCCTCATGAATGGGATTAGTGCCTTTATAAGGGTCCTGAGAGAGCCTGCTTCCTCTGTCTGCTTTCTGTCACTTAACAATACAAAGAGAAGCTGGCAGACTGCAGCCTGGAAAAGGTCCTCACCAGAATTCAACAATGCTGGTGCCCTGATCTTAGACTTATAGACTCCAGAACTGTGAGAAATAAATTTCTGTTGTTTACAAGCCATACAGTCTATGGTACTTTGTTATAGCAGCTTGAACTATTTTCATTTTAATGCCAGGACAAGCAGGAGTGAATTATCCACAGGGAAGTATTTAACAAGAAACAGATTTCCACTTCACCTTCCTACTCTGTTTTTGGTTCCTCCTACTCTTCAAGTCAAAATTATGTAAACCCTTCCGAGGTTCCTCTTGACTCTCTGACTGTATTATTTCCCTCTTTCACCATGATTTCTGACTGTGACCTGAGTTTATTTACCTGAGTTTATTTACTTTAAAAAATTTTACTAACCAACTTTAATACCTTTCTCTTTCCTTTTATAATTATTTCCCCTTCCATTTATAATATTGCTCCTTCAATATGTAACAATATTACAGGAGAAACAAAGCTTTTCCTGGATTCAAATTTTAAAATAAGATTCCAATACATGTTCTTACATGGAAGTTGAGTAGTGCAATTGAGGAACAATTGATGATGAGTTATATAGCAATACTAACATAGTTTGGCTTTTGTCAACACCCAGTGATCCTGGGAAAGGAGTTGTTGAGGAGTCATGCATGAAACTCCTAAGAGTAGAAGTGCAGAATTATACTTTTAGCCTGTTTTTCTTTGTCTTGTATTTCCTGCTTATGATAGGTTTATCTCAATATCTGTCCCTTTGTTGTTGTTGTTCAGGACAGTTTCTCATGATAGGAAATGTCAAGCCAAGTAGCATGATGTGACTTGCTGAAGGACTGAGTCAACTATTAACCGCCAGTGGCATTGTCAACCATGGCTGCTGAATAAGAGGAAAATTAAAACTCTGTTTTCAGAGATCAAGAGAAGTTCACTATTGTTTGATTTCACATGATTGACGACCAGTTTTCTACACTTCATTTTAACATTTTTGATATTGAAAACTACCTGAAACAGAAGGCCATTTAAGATCAATGGCAAATGTCAGAAAGGGACACTCTTCAGGTTTGAGAGGCAGCACTTTAGAAGAAACTGCTTGTCAAATGATCTGTGTTGCAATCCTAGCTGTATGACCTTAGCATATCATTGAACCTTTTAAAGCGTTGTGGGGTTTTTTTTTAACCTGTAAAATAGTTTTGGTTTATTTCAGTGATCAAATAACAGATCAGTGTGAAAGTTTGCAATCTGTAATGCACATTGCAAATCTGTTGTTATGACAATGTACTTAGTTTTTGTTTTTCACTTAAAATTTTCTTATTGATCAAATTTTCCTTAAAGATTTCAGTCAGTATTATATTGGATCTGCCTTTGACAGGAGAATGCTGTTAAGCGATATTTCACAGGTAGTATGATAGTTGCAAAGAAAAGGCAAGAAAATTTTCCTTTAAACAAAAAGATTCATCATATGCCTGAAAGATTGACCAGAATTCTGAACAGATGTACATCTACTTAAGTGATATGCCTCTATTAGTTATCTCTTACTACACGAAAAATTAGTCCAAACTTAGCCACTTAAGACGATAAATGTTTATCATCTCAGTTTCTCTGGGTCAGGAATTCTGCTTAGTTGTGTGGCTCTGCTTAGTGTCTCATGAGATTGTAGTGCAGATGTCAGTTGGGGTTACAGTCATCTAAAGGCTATTGGCAGGAAGCCTCTGTTTCTTGCTGACTGTTCTTTAGAGGCCTCAGATTTTCACCACGTGGGCCTAGCCATAGGGTTGCTTGAGTGTCTTCACAAAATGACAGCTGGCCTCCCCCAGAGAGAGTGATCCCAGGGAGAGAGGAAGGAGGAAGTCACAATGCCTTTACCACCTAGTCTCTGAAATGACACACTGCTACTTCCATTAGGGTTGCCAGCTACAAAACGAAGTACTCGGTTATATTAGAATTTCAGATAAACAACAGATACATTTTTTAGTAGAAGTATATCCCATGAAATATTTGGGATATACTTATACTAAAAATGTTCATTATTTATCTCAAATTCTAATTTAACTGGGCATCCTATATTTTTACCCTAGTTCATGGTACCTTTATTTTAGAAAACATATTGAATCAAACAGGTTAGAGTTACTGCTTCCTCATGCTGTGTATTTCTATCATCCACTTGAAAAAAAATATACAGTCAAATCTATCTTCATTTTCTCAATGAGGTAATTAGCGAAAAGGATCACTGGCCACTTCAAAAGGATCATCTGGAATGAAAATCCAGGAATCTTAGGTCTGTTACCATTTTTTGCCCTTTTTTGCTTCACTTGGTATGTAATGTTGTCTCTTTTCCCATGCAGATTGTATGTCAGTAGGTTTTAATCTGATGAGTTCCTTCTGCTGCTGCAGCCAACCAGATTACCTCTCTGCTGAAATAAAACCACTGCATTTACCATTTATTATATACCTGCATTATTGGAGCAAGGGGAGTTTAGAAGGGTACCAACCACAGATGTTTTCAGTACTTCTCATTTATCTTCAGGAAGGACAGGTTTTTCTCTGGGTATTATTTTGGTTTTTTTGTTTTTGGTTTTTTTGTCTCCTGAAAAAGATTTTCTTAGGAGGAGGTCATGTCTTAGCAGCCATATTGCTCATAAATCTCAAAAAGAGTGAACCAGGAGAAAAATATAACACAAGATTTGATTTCACAATGTCTCTAAGCTTCCCAGAACCCAAACAGGGGACTCACTGAATGAAGAGAATTCGTTTTTCCATTGTTTTCTTCTTGAAAAATAAGAGATGACTTTGAAAGTCAGTGACTTCTTTCAATACCTTCGATAACTTCTCAAAATCTTATAAAGTGCTTGATGAAAGCAAGTCTCTTGATGGGCTTTTCTAATGTTTCAGGATGGTTTTCTCCTGGATAGAACATACCAAAAGATTTCAAAAAGTTCTGTGGAGAAAAGGCCAGCAGAAATGACAAATTATAGGCATCAAAAAAGAAACGATGAGGGCTTCCTTGGTGGCGCGGTGGTTGAGAGTCCGCCTGCCGATGCAGGGGACACGGGTTCGTGCCCTGAACCGGGAAGATCCCACATGCCGCGGAGCGGCTGGGCCCGTGAGCCATGGCCGCTGAGTCTGCGCGTCCGGAGCCTGTGCTCCGCAACGGGAGAGGCCACAACAGTGAGAGGCCCATGTACCGCAAAAAACAAAACAAAACAAAACAAAACTGTTAGTTATAATTATCTAGGAGTGAGTGAAATATAGAAGTGGGTAAGCAGTGTTCCCAGTGGAGGAAAAGTCTGTCTTTGAACAGCTAATCAAAAAAAACCCCTTTGACTTACACATGTCCACGTTTGATGTGCTATACACATGAGGAATCTAACTGGTTTGTCTTTTGTGAGCACTGGCAGATCATCATCAGTTTGTACCCCCTAGCCTATATATAGTAAGCCATTAGAGATCTAGCAATGAAGTGAACCACACATTAGAAATCTTGGGTATGAGCCTGTCCCAGTCAGCTTTTGCCATAATAATGCTACATTAAAAACCACCCCAGGGCTTCCCTGGTGGCGCAGTGGTTGAGAGTCCACCTGCCGATGCAGGGGATACGGGTTCATGCCCCGGTCCGGGAGGATCCCACATGCCGCGGAGCGGCTGGGCCCGTGAGCCATGGCCGCTGAGCCTCTGTGTCTGGAGCCTGTGCTCCGCAATGGGAGAGGCCACAACAGTGAGAGGCCCATGTACCGCAAAAAAAAAAAACAAAAAACCACCCCAAAGTCATTGGCTCACAATAACAAACATTTATTTCTGACTCATACATGTCTGGGTGTGACTGGGTTCATGCCTGCTCAGTGAGTTTCTCATTTTCTTTGGATCAGCAACTGGTTACCCAGTTGCTGAGAATATATTCTTTTCATGGCAAAGTACAGGAGAACAATAGGACAAACCCAACCATGCAAGCATAATTCAAGCCATTGCTCATCCCATGTCTGCTGACATCCCAGTGGCCAAAACAAGTCACATGGCGAAGTCCAAATTCAAAGGGCAGAGGCATATACTCCAGCCAACATAGCCTGGGTGTGGATGTACAACACGACTGCAGAGAAATGAAGACTGAGATCAGTAACTGAACTTCCACCGAATCTTAGCTCTGAGGGTTTGCCTATGCATTCATTTGTAGCCACCGTATTGCTCGAGGTCTTAGCTTCTTTATTTGTAAAGTGAAGAGGTTGAATTAGATCAGTATATTAAAAAAGCTGGGGACGCTTTTAAAAAGCACCATTTGCTGGGCTGCATCCAAGACCAATTAAATCAGAATCCCTAGGGTAAGGCTCAAGAACTTGTATGTTTACAAAGCTTTCTAGATGATTCTAGTGTACAGCCAGGATTGGGAACTACTGTGTTAGACGGTTTCCAGTGTTTCTTCTATTCTAAAACTAATTTAGGTTCTAATAGGACTGGTTAGTTGGCCATAAGGACTTGTTCAAGGCTGACATGCTGATTGGTAGGGTAAAAAGTCTGTGTTCTTCGGTAATTGCTGACACCCGACCCCCGCCCCCACCAAATAGCAACAACTATATTGTTTTCTCTCAGTTCCTTTGCTCAAAGACATTCCTGCATTTTCGCAGATGCCTTCTTCCTCCTCTTCTCTCTCACCTATTTCAGTTGCTGGAAAAGTTTTCTGAAATAAGTGAGAGCTCTTCCCCCCCCTTCTGTGTCATTTATTTTCCAGCTCTGCCTGAATTTCACTTCAAATGTTACTTCCCCGCTTTGCCACTTAGAACTAGCAAGTGTCACCCACCTTCCCATCAAGGTTGGCACCGATGATTAGCACACCTCCACATGCTGCCACTCTTTCCCCACCTACCCCAGTGTCAGCCCGTGGAAGGGGATTTACATTTCCATAAAAGCAATTCTAAGAGCTGTCAAAAGGAGCTCTGGAATGAAATGCAACGTAACTATCATCTGAGTATTTCAGAGATGCTGTAGAAGAGATACTTGCATTGGGAGGTGGGGAACTAGTGCCCGAGGAGTTCTCATTCCTTTCAGGGACTCCATAAATATTGTAGATTGGTCATAAGTCACCATGATCATATATTATGATTCTTTGTTGGCTCTCTCTGGTAAGTTCCTTAATTTTTCTTCCTCACTAACAAGAATTATAATTTGGGGTCTGTAAATAAATGAAAAATTCACATAGATCTGGTCACTGAGAAATTAGTTTATTGAGAATTTCCTATTTTTCCTTTTCCTCTTCTCCATCTCTTATCATTGTACTTATATAAACTATTATGTTTCATGGATTCTAAGGTGAATTTTCTCCCAGAATTTTATCTCTCTGCAGTGGGGATGTGTCTCATGGTTGTTGGTGTCTTAAGTTTAATTGGCAGAAGTTTTTTCTTTCTTAGAGGAATACACAATAACGGTGCACCTTATAATGGGTGACTTCTGTGAGGCAATGTAATAGGGCATCATCTAGGCTTTGTGCTAAGTCTGTTGCATACATTTTCTTTTTTAGTCTTCACAATAATCCATTAAATAATTAATTTATCAGTACTTTTTTTCTTATCAACACATATTTATTGAGCTAATATAATTATTAATAATAATTAACATGTATTGAGCAGGCATTATGTAAGTCCTTTAAAAATTCTATACTTAGTACCTAGGAAGATGCTGGGAGGTAGGTATTGATATTATTTGCACTTTATAGGACAGCAAAAGAGGCATTCATGGGCTTCCCTGGTGGTGCAGTGGTTGAGAGTCTGCCTCCGATGCAGGCGACATGGGTTTGTGCCCCGGTCCGGGAAGATCCCACATGCCGCGGAGCGGCTGGGCCTGTGAGCCATGGCCGCTGAGCCTGCGCGTCCGGAGCCTGTGCTCCGCAATGGGAGAGGCCACCACAGTGAGCGGCCCGCGTACCGCAAAAAAAAAAAAAAAAAAGAGGCATTCAGAGGTTAAGAAACTTGCCAAAGTCATAGAGTTGGTACGAAGCAAGGCAAGATTCAAACCCAGGTCGCTCTGACTTCAAAGCCCATGCTATTAACCACCACCTACAATTGCATCAAGTATTTGTTATTATTATAATTATTAATGGTGAAGTAGTTTACCATTTACAATAAGCTTTCACAAACACCCAATTTAGTCGTAGCCTAATAACCTGGCAAATGCAAATTCCTTTACATATTTGTATTCAAAGATATAAAACACTGTTAAAATACATTCTTAAAAGCCTTCTTAAAAAGGTATAAGCCATCCAAAGAAACCCCAAGGAAAGCTAAAAAACTGGAACTGTTTTACTTCATTAGAGCCAAGTAAATAAAAGCTGGGTCAGCGTCCATGCTGATTAGTGTCAGAAGGACAATCATCCACTGGATTATGGAAAGACAAACTATTACAATGTATAAGCCTTTACTCAGATATAATTCTGCATTTCTAACTAATTAAGGAAAATACTGTCTAAATCAAATGGACTTTAACAACAATGGATAATAATAGTTTGTAAAATGGATCGGTGGAGTTGGTAAATAGGATAAATGAACTCAGGCCGATGACTCTTCCATATAGCTTCAGTTTTATAGGGAATGACCTGAAAATGCAGGATATTAATGTATTTGGGTTAAGCGTATTGTTTTGTTATTCTAGTGATTTATGGCCAACAAAGAAATCCCACAAAAGGGACTATATCTGAATGAATAGGAGAATTATAGCTAAATTGACGTAACTTTCAAATAATTCTATTCCTTTCATTTATTAAATAACCTAGGTAATCATAAAGCCACAGAATCACAGGATTCTAGAGTTAGAAGGGCCCCCAGGAGGTTGCATGTTTTCCACTTACATAGGTAGAAACTTGAGCTTTCTAAGACATCCATCATTGTTTCACTTCATTTTGTCTTTCTTGGGTGGCTTCTTTAATATCAATTTGTTCAGTCTTTTAAGTCTTCATAGGTGTTTGATCTGGGTTTATTGGTTTTTGAAAATCCTGTTTTCTGGGACTCCCCCCTTCTAATCTCCTTCTAACCAATGTGGGTAAAAATGGGATGTCTATCTTTAACATGTGGTTAGAAATATTGCTACTTTGAAAACTGGGTATCCTTCCCTAAGCACCCCATGTTTTATGCAAGATATGAATTATGTTTGTCCCTGGACGATTGCCTTTTAGTCAAAGATACCAAGGTGAATGAAGCACCTACCAACTGGTTAAAGGGTTAGTAACTAAGATGGGTAAATTAAGTCTTTCTTTTATCCAACCCCAACCTTTTTCCTTTTCCTCTCCTCAGTCTCTGAGATAAAAACAGATCCCCACAAAAAAACTTTATAGCTCAAAAGACAGGCAGTAATTCGTTATCTCTAGTTTATAGAATACCAACATTTCATTAGAGTTCATTGTAAAATATTTTTCTTTATTGTTAATAACTCAACATATTTGTCATGGAATTATAATAGATCTAGGACTGGAATGTACCTCAGAGATCATCCACTCCAATTTCCTTATTTGCAAATGAGAAATTTTGTTACTGGAGCGATTAAATGCTTTACCCAGGAGCATACAGCCAATTGGTGGCATATGTAAGAGTAGAACCTTGGTCTCCTGACTCCCAACTTAATTCTCCCCCCAAAAATATTTCAGTTAATATTGGCAATTTCTTGCACATGAGAACAATGTCCATGAAATTATTTTCTTGGGAAAATAGCAAAAGATCCTGACTTGGTTGCAAAAGAGATTTCTCTTTAAGACAAGGCTTCAAAAATGACCTTTGAGGGCATTTTCCATATTTCTGCTTAGTGGGTAAAATAACCTTTAGCTGACGAAAAGGGCATCCAAAGAGCAGAGCAATAATAGAGGAAGTACTTTGGCAATTACCATTACAATTACAAGTCCACCTTTGAAAATAGATTGAGGAATCAGTAATGGAAGTAGCCAGCCTCACAGCCTATGAGAAGAATAGAAATGTCAATATCAAACATCTAGGCCATTCCATTGACTCCACTGCTTGAAATATAACTAAAACAAGCAAACAAACAAACAAAAAAGTGCCTTTTTTTCCACTATAGTAAATGGCACTTTCTACATAGTTCGAGTTATTAAACCTGAAGAACTACTCGATATCTTTTCATTACTATGAACCATAGCCTCACCATCTCTAAAACAGAAGTAATATAACCTAACCAGCCTCCCTCATATGATAAACATAAGTTTAATAAATGATCAGACTGAGAAACCACTGTAGTTTTAAGTGAAAGTTTTGAACTCTGTTGGGGCTTTCTCTTAATGGAAAGTAGCTTTATTTTGCATTTCTTTAGATTATTTTAAGTGTTGGCTCCAGCCTCCCAGGTTTCTCTAGAATATGGAAGAAGACAAAGTATGCTGCCTGATATGAGAAAAAGCTCCTGGTCACTTTTTTTTAACCTATTCAGTTTAGTATAACTGAATGAGAGAAATTACCAGAGGTACTCAAGAGTATGCCTTCAATGCTTCCCAAAACACAGCCTTTGCTTTGCTCATGATGGCATCATAAACAGAGCCCATCTTAGCATAGCAGAACACTGATTGGACCCATTCAACCCTTTATTTGAGCAGGTAAAATTAGCTTTAGTTTCCTTTAACTTTCCTAATAATGCAACGATAATTTCTTTTTTTAACTTTTTCCTCAGACATTCACTTTTCTATATACCCAGGTCCCTAATTTTATAATTTTTTCCAGAATTAAGAATTTTAGTTTGGGAGATGTGGTGTACCGGTGGTAAAAAGATCTTCATGACTCTGTCCTCTGTCGACTTACAATCCCAATGGGGACCATGACAATTCTCTTGCAATCCTTCTTCTCTGTTTCCTCCGTGGAGGAGAAAAGCAGTGTCTTTTAACTGCAGTTTACCCATTAGGGATAGTCTGAGAATAAACGAAATCATTATGTGCTGAGATAATCCTGTAAACAAAGATGCTCTGAGAATCTAGATTACATTCAGTGTTTTAATACATAGTCACAGAGCCCAAACTCCCACACTCCCCTGTGCCAGGCTAGCCCTGAGGTTTTGAAGATATAAATGTTTTACTCTCAGTTCTCTCCCTGGTTCAGCTATAGGGCCAAGTGAACACCACTTCTCAGCTCTGTGCCAGGCTTTTCTATCTCTAAAGTAGATATTATCATCTTTGACATCTTAACCAGAGCTTCTAAGCAGCTTCCTACCTCCAATTTTGAACAGGACTCTAGCTGTATGAATGATTTAAAAAATCATATCAAATAAAAATATTTATACCTGTGTAGTGCTTTTTTTAGATATAAATGTATTTATTCAGGGACTTCCCTGGTGGAGCAGTGGTTAAGAATCCACCTGCCAATGCAGGGGACACGGGTTCGAGCCCTGGTCTGGAAAGATCCCACATGCCACGGAGCAACGAAGCCCGTGCGGCACAACTACTGAGCCTGTGCTCTAGAGCCCGTGAGCCACAACTACTGAGCCCGCATGCCACAACTACTGAAGCCTGCGCACCTGGAGCCCGTGTTCCACAACAACAGAAGCTACCGCAATGAGAAGCCCGCTCATTGCAACTAGAGAAAGCCCACGCGCAGCAGTGAAGACCCATCGCAGCCAAAAATAAAATAAATAAAATTTTAAAAATACTTTAAAAAAAGTATTCATTCATAAATGGACAATGAAGCTAAGATTTTGAGGAATATGCTTTCCCCAAATCTGAAGTGTTCTTCATGAACTGGCTATTAAAGCATCAGCCCTGCTTTGCCACTTGACTTAAAATTTCTGTGTTCCAGTTTTCTCCTCTGGGGAAAGGGTCAGAGATTTTATAAGAATAATGAAGCCACCACTGGATTCAGATAATCCCCTGGACAAATGTGCATGTATTTATGCATGAACATTTTTAGCTCTGTTTCCCTGGACACTCCTTCATCAAATTGAATTGTTTTCATGGTTTTTTTCAACACCCCTTGACCACATCAAGATTTTTGATTTCGTGTTAAGGTTTTGTGACTTTCAGAATGAACCATGCTATCTGGTATAAATGGGGGTTCCAGTTTAATCTAAGAATTTCAGAAATTGCTGTAGGCTGTAATCAGAGCAAAGGAGCAAGTGACAGAGTGTTTTTCTCTGAAATGGAAATAAGTAGAGAAATGCAAAAAAAAAAAAATCTTTCTCTAGTCTGTTCTAACCAATTCTACTTTGGATTCCAAGGCAACTGTCAATTTAATACCAGGGACCCTTTAAGCAGAAGTTTTGACTTGCCATGAATTTAGCAGGAGTCCCTCTCCCTATTCCTTTCTTCTTAATCAAATCTGCCCCAGCTGGTCATGCATTTTTCAAACCTGTCCTTAGGGATCCTTCTGCCTTAACATGTCAAATACTTTCTGTCTCCACCACCCAGCTGACCCATCTCCCTATAAGAATAAGGTCTTTGAGGGCTTCCCTGGTGGCGCAGTGGTTGAGAATCAACCACTGCTAATGCAGGGACACGCGTTCGAGCCCTGGTCTGGGAGGATCCCACACGCCGTGGAGCAACTAGGCCTGTGAGCCACAAGTGCTGAGCCTGCGCGTCTGGAGCCTGTGCTCCCCAACAAGAGAGGCCGCGATAGTAAGAGGCCTGCGCACCGCGATGAAGAGTAGCCCCCACTTGCCACAACTAGAGAAAGCCCTCGCACAGAAACGAAGACCCAACACAGCAAAAATAAATTAATTAAGTAATTTTTAAAAAAGAATAAGATCTTTGAATGCAGAGAATGTGCTTTTTATTTTTATTTTCCTATTTCATATATTCCTGGATACACAGAGTGCTCAGCAAATACTTGGCTAATCAGACAGGTTAGCCATATCTTCCCAAGGGTCTCAGCTTGTGTGCGTCAGGTCAATGGTGTCTTTCTCTAATTTGCCTTGTCATGGTTGGTGGAATAAAATATGATGGGTCTCTCGGCCCCTTCTCAAGAGGTTCTGGTGATAACATTACATGGCTGTTTTGTGAAATGGGAACTGTCAGACTCCAGGTAGCAATTTGGGAAGAAAAACTGATTTATTCTATGATGTTTTAGGTATAATTGACTTGTGTGCTGTTAAATTTCACTTTCATTCACTTCTAGCTTTGAGCTAGAAGTCAAGAGACGCAATTTTAGTTTAAGCTTTGCCATTAATTAGCTGTGTGACTTTAGGCCAGTCTTTTCCTCTCTCTATTAATAACAGCTATCATTTACTGAACACTAACTGCTATATACTTTGCTAGGTACTGTGAATCCATTATCTCATTTAATCCTCATATCAACTGTGTGAGTTGGACCATGACTGCTCCTAGTTCCAGATGAGCAAAATGAGGCTCGTGGTGGAAAGTTACAGAGCTAGTGACAGAATCAGAACTCAAAGCCAGGATTGGTTGCTTGCAAAGCTTATGAGCTTAATCATTATGCTTCAGCCTTAAATGAAGTATTTTCAGCCTTAAATGAAGAGATGAGAGTGCAACCTCTAGGAAGCTTTCCAAGTTTGGGACTCTTCTCTAAGAACACATGTTATTTCAGGCATGAAATTGAAATCTGTAATTTGTAACCAAGCCACAGTCACCCAGCTACCACTACTCTAAGAGGAAACTCTCTTCCCCGCTCCTACTTGGCAGAGTTTGGGGTTGGGGATGACCTCCCTCACGGAGGGGCATGTTACCTAGAACAAAGCTAATCACACATCTCATTCTTGGGCCATGGGCTTGGTCATGTGACTTAATTCAAGCCAGTAATAATCATGTTCATGATTTTTATTCTGACTTTCAGGGGAAAAGAATTAGTACTCACTTGCATTGAAATAGAACCTGGGAGAATGCAGGCAATCACCCATGTTGGTGGCAGTCACCCGTGTTACTACTTGTGGAACCTGGAAATTAGCCAACACAGGGCAGTGCGGAGCCCAAAGAGGGAAGGACTGGGTTGTGGTGACATTGTGTAATCCCCTGAATCCACCTTTACCTGAAGCCAAGCCTAAGGTTGGACTCTCCAGATAACTGAGCCAATTTGGGGGTTCCGTTCTGTGTTACTGGCATCAAAAGATAAGATGAGTTCATTGTTCTTTTCTTTTTTGGCACAAACCTACCAAAATCTTATAGAGCAAGCAACTTCTTCATGCTCAGGCCCAGCCACAATGCATCAGGCCTTGAATCATCTCTAATTACTGTAGGAAATATATTACCACTGTGGATGAAAAGGTACCTAATTTATCATGTGATAAAATATCTGTTAAGTGGTACAATGAAATTTTATGACTCTCTTCTGCCAGAAGGCTTCCTGATCATTTGCTTGTCTCTAGAAGATGTTAATTGCTAATTGTCAATGTGCATTTCAGGAAAGTGAGCCGCTTCCTGGGATGCCTGTTAGCTTTAACTGGCCACTCATTTCTGTCCCCTCCATTTCTTTGTAATTACATTTGGACTTTGAAACCAAAAATCATTTAGGTTAAGGCAATATGACTTGATTGAATGAATTATCTCTGTACTTTTACATGTCATTATATTTCATTGAATCACAGAATTTTAGGTTGGAAGAGACCTTTAGAGAACAGCTTTTCCAACCCCCTTAATTTAGTAGATGAGGGAAATGGCAGGAAGACATTGGCACAGAGTCACACAGTAGTTAGAAGTTGTCAAGGGCTCGAATCAAGGTCTCCTGACCTCAAGCCAGGGTGATTTCTACCACACCACGCCTCCTCTGCTGCCCTGTCCTGCTTTATTACATGAATGTGAACTACAAAAGCCTGAGCCACATGACAGATAACTGCAAGTCTTCCAGATGAGAATGCACCTTGTTCACAGTCTCCCCCTTCTCATTCCTACTGCCTCTGTTCTTTTTGGGCGGCAGACTAAAGGGAGCACGAATGCCACCTGGGTAGGTAAGCCAGGCAGGAAACCTACCTGGAAGTTAATGTGAAGAATGGGACAACCTTAGGCATTTTCCACCAGAAATTAAGGAATTTGTTTTGGTGCCTGGAAAATAAAAGCATTTTCTAGAAAACCACTTACTAATACAAATGATTCTAGAGTTTTAATTACCGTAGATTTGGTCCATAACTCTGCTTGGCAATACTGTTAGACCTTCAATCTGTGTCATTAACTACCCTTGACAATAAGAAGATCCCACTTATTTGTTATATTCTGTAAGTTTACCTTTTACTCCATTACAAGTTCACTTTGTGCACCAAGATTTCAGCTGTGTAAGGTTTACTACCAACGAGAGAATATTAAATTGATTTTAGTATCACTGTGTTCATTGTGGACTAAAGCCATTTAGCAATGAGCAAGACTAAGTTATCCTAAGTTAATTCATGAGTAAGGGGTTTGCCGCCCTCTTAGAAACTTAATTTGTATACTGCTGTCAGTGCTTTGTCAGAAATAAGAAATCAGAGGAGAATGAGAGGGAGACCAATCTGAGACTTAGAAAGTGACAGCCCTTTTCCGTTATCTGTGAAAACCGCGACTTACATTGCAGTTCATCAGTAGGGCATCAAAGACAATGTTTAGGCTCCCTGAAATTTCACCTTTTGATAGATGGGTTTATCAACAGAAAGTGAGAGCCTCAGTTCAGAATTAGAAACATAAATTACAAATGTATAAAGTCAACTAGATTTTGACACTAAAAAATTGTATCACAAATATGTATTCAATTATTGATTATTGTTAGTAGCATTAAGGTCACAAGAAGAAGAAGAAAAGTAACTTTGGGAGATATCAAAATAAGGCCCAGTGTAATTTTTCCTACAGTAAGATGACCTGGAGGTGATTGTACATTTTTCTTAAATGACTAAGCAAGTGAGTGATGTTATTTATTCTGATAAGTTGGATTTTTAAATGAAGATAATAATCTTAGGATACAGTTCTATTTTATGGAAGAACTGTTGGGAGATTAGAGAATGCCTTTTAGAAAATGCTGAATCCCTGTAAAAAAAAAAATCTGCCAAGCAAAAAGGAAAATCCCCCACTTTCTGCAAGTAGTAAAGCATTCTTTATGGAGTCGAAATGTGAAAGGTAAATGGACAAGTTTACTGCCGATTTAGTGTCCTGTCTCTGCTGCTTTCTAAAGCTGCACATAGAGAAGAAATGAAGGGCCTATTAACAGGAACTGCCCCCTTGGAGCCACAGATGAGGGTGGAAGGAGAGCAAGGATGGCCATTTAACACAGTCGGCAGGTGTTATGAAGATGACTGCATTAACAAGAAAAGGCCCTCCAGAGCCTGTTCACAAAACCACTAAAACAAAACCACCACCACCACCACAAAAAACCTCCCTGGACAGTGAAAGATTATAGTCCCCCCAGTCACATCAGATAGGCAGGTATGATGCTAAGTCTCCCTGAGCACCCTAACACCCCCTAGGGCCTTTCAGAGCCCACGATCCTATAAGACTAAGTCACACCAGTCTGATATCTGTGCAATTGTGTGGACCCATATTTGAACACTTCTCTAAGAATCACAGAATTTAATCACTAAACTATAAGAGACCTACACATTCCAACTAGTTAAAACCCTTCGTTTTGAAGATTAAATAAGTAAAGTAATCTTCAAAACATACTTATTGAGCCTCTATTGGGTGGCAGATGTTATTGCCTCATAACCCAGAAAGACTAGTTATTTTCTGAGCAACAACTATGTGCCTGGCATGATGTTATATTTATCGGATGAACGTAGTTCCAGCCCTTTGGGAGCTTTCCATCTGCTGCGGAGATATGCAATGAGCACATGAACAAATAGAGGGTGTGTAAACTGTTGCAAGTACGAAGAAGAAAACAAACAAGTACGATATCAGAGGATAGTAGGAGGAAGTAGAAAGCTGAGGCAAAAACATGTATGATGACTTGTTCTAGGCCACTCAAGAAGCTAACGTTTGACAGAGATTTTTGAATCGGGGAGTAATTATTAAGCTCTTACTATGTGTTACCAGTGCTGTTCTAGGCACTGATAAAGCAATGAAAACAAAGTTCTGGACTTTATGGACCTAAATTTAGTTTGGAGAGATAGGCAACAAATAAATGAGTGAATGAAATATACAGTATGTCTGCTATTTCTAATTAACATGGTGAAATTAGGAAAAACAAAGCAGGGAAGGAGGATGAGAAGTAGCAGGGCAGGGGTGACTTGCTGGTTTAAGTAGCTCGATTAGAGAACACCTCACTGATAAAGTAACATTTGGGCAGGTGCCTTACAGAGGTGAGGGCATGAGCTGTGTGGGTATCTCAAGGAAGAGCACACTAGACCTGTTTTAAGAGTAGGCACTAGCCATAGGTGGCTGTTTACATTGAAATTAATTAAAATAAATACTATTAAAAGTTCAGTTCCTTAGTTGTGCCACCATAGTTCAGGTACTTAACAGCCACAGTTGTCTAGTGGTTATGGTATTGGATAGCATAAGTCCAGAACATTGCCATTGTCACAGAAAGTGCTATTGGGTAGACAGAGGGACTAGCTAGTGTACAAAGGCCTTCAGATGAAAGAGAGCCTGAAGTGTCTGAACAACAGCAAGAAGACTGGTGTGGCAGGAGCAGAAGATTGAGTGTGAGAATAGGACGGGAGGAGGTCACAGAAGTAGTTGGCAGCATGGTGGGAGGTCATACTATTAGAGTGTGGAAGGCAGTTGCAAGAATGTCGGCTTTCACTCTTAGTGAGATGGGAAGCCATTGGAGGGTTTTGAGCAAAGGGATTATGTGCTCAGTCTTATGTTTTAAGAGGATCATTCTAGCTACTCTGTCAAGAATATACTGTGCAGGGCAAGAGGCAGGACAGGGAGACGAGTTAGGAGACTACTGCACTCAACCAGGAAAGAGATGATGGCTATTTAATCCAGGTGAGAACCAGGTTCTGGATATTTTTAAGGTAAACCCTATAGGATAGAATTATCACCAGTAATTCAAGTGGTGAGTGACATGGATTGGGTTTGTATTACTGGAGGTGGCAAAAGTAATTGGATTTTGATTTTATACTGAAGGTAGAGCCAACAGGATTTGACAATAGACTGTAGAAGTGGTATGAGAGGAAGAGAGGAGTCCAGGATGATTCCAAGGTGTGAACAAATGAAGGATAGAGTTACTCTTAACTAATATGGGGAGGATTGGGGGTAGAGCATGTTTTGGGGAAAGATCAGGGGTCCAGTTTTGAACATGTTGACTTTAAGGTGACTTTAGGTGTCAGGGTAGAGCTGTCAAGTAAGCAGCTGCAGTCTTCCAGCAGAAGACTGGGATTCAGGAGGGAGGTCTGAACTGGAGATAGAAACTTCAGAACCATGAATGTGCAGATGCCAGTCAAAGCCCTGAGACTAGAGTGAGTGTGGATGGAGAAGAGATGTGAGAACTGAGCTGCAGGTCACCCCACCGTGAAGAAGTCAGGGAGATAAGGAGAAGGACTGGTCAGTAAGGTGGAAGAAAAATCAAGAGGGTGTGATGCCTTGGAAGCCAAGGGAAGAAACGGTTTCCAGGAGGAGGTGATCAACTGTGCCAAATGCTGCTCATTGTACAAGTAAGATGAGAACTTAAATCAACCATTTGATTTAACAGCGTGGAGGCCATTGGTGTCTTTGTCAAGACCAGTTTCAGGGAAGGTTTCAAAGAAAGAATGAGAAGAAAGGAAGTAGAGAGGAGTTTTGCCTAAAAGGACAGCTGAGAAATGAGGCCATAGCTGGGGGGGGGGGGGGGGGGGAGAAGTGGGTCAAGATTATTTCGGTTTGTTGAGATGGAAGAAATTACAGTACATTTGGATGCTGACAAGGATAATTCAGTAGGGAGGGAAATTTTAATTATGCATGAAAGAAAGGAAACAACTGTTAGGGCAGTATCCTAAAGTAGGCAAGAGGGGATGGGATCTAGTGAACAGTGAGGAGAGGCATGAAAATAGGTAGGAACAAGGAACAAGGAACAAGGATAGTTATTCCAGGAAGCAAACAGGAATAAAAGGAGGGAAGGCAGAGCATAGGGACACAGATGCAGATGGGTGTGTAGATAAGGTGGTGAGAACATATGGAATTTCTCGTGTGATCGTGTCCATTTTCTCAGCGAAATTGGGAGAAGGTCATTAGCTGACAGTGAGATAGTAGGAGGAGTTGGGGAACTGGAGAGAGAAGGCATGAAATAATTCTCTTAGGAGAGGGGGAGAGGGAATGATTGGGAAATGCTGCAGGATTACTGGGTGCCACTGAGACCCTTTTCAGGTTGGTGGTCATAAACTTAAAGGCAGAGCATTTCTAGCGGTTGTAGGTTTTTTTTCCTCAGCCATGTTGAGCTATGCAGGTAGAAATTCAGTGTTGTATAGAGCTGGAATTAGTTAGCATAGGGTTTGCTTGGAGAGTATGAAAACAAGAAGGGGCAGGGGAGTGAGGATTGTATGTACATCAGGAATGTAATGATATATACCAGGAATGCAAGCCGGGTAAGAAGGAAGTGGGGACACATGGGAAATGGAAGTGATGGGAAAATGGCATTAGGATTAAAGTGTTGCTTGTCCTATTAGGGTATAAAGAATAATCAAAGTAAGGTGGAATGATAGGAGGTGATGGGTGGAGAGGGGGATATTTGAAATTGAGAGTATGGAGGGTTGTTAGGAATGTCGAAGTCCAGAATATGGCTGTGGGGTGAGTGACTGAGGTCACATGGGACACAAGTTCACTGAAAAAGAGAAAGGACATTAAGGGATTAAGATGCCAGGCAATTGGAAGGGTTATCTACAGCAATATTAAAGTCATCAGGAATTATGACAAGAGTAGTATTGGAGAAAGTGACAGTGAGTTGGGACCTAAAATCTCCAAGGATAGTTAGGAGTCACCTGAGGGTCTGTAGAAGCCTATACCAAGGAGGAGCAGTGAGTGGTTTAGCCAGATATTGGGGTGTTTTGTGGAGGAGGGAAGGAGAATAGTCTATAAATAGAAAGAATTACAGGACACTTTAGAACCCTATTCTTTTCCTAAATGCCTGTATCTTCACCTAACTCCCATAAAAAGGGGGTCCTTCTAGGCAAGGGAAAGGTCTGGGTTCTGCTCCCCACCAGATTCATTGCCCATGATTTTTGTCAGTTGAGAACAACTATATGTGTTATAACACGTGTTATAACATTCCTGGGTTTCAAGGCTGAACAGACACATGATTGTTTGAGACGCCGGAGGGAACACAGCCCATTGGTGAAATGTTTCAGTTCCAGAATCAGAGTATACTATATTCAAATGCCCTTTTCCCCACTTACTAACTGTGACTTTGGGCAAATCACTCAACCTATTTTTGTCCTCCATGTCATGTTATCTGTTATCTGAATTAACAGCAGTAATTAACAGCAGTAACTACTTCATCAGATTATGGTGAGTGTTAAAGGATAATCTAAGTCAAGGGCCTTGAATGTACTATGTTATTTGGTAAGTTTTACAATTGTTAATATTCAGGTTGTGATGTTTATGTTCGCTTAGCAAGATTTACTTTGCAAAGTACATTCATTCCCTAGATTGGGAATTGGTTCATTCCTTTCAAGAACTGTACTTGTAATTCAGGTAGACGACACCAGGGGGAGTGAGGGCCTGGTAGATTTCCCAGATAGGCTTCCTCCTGCGGTTGGCCCAGCAGATTATGTGTCCTCTATTCAAGATTTAAGAGGAGAATTCACTTGTGATCTTGAGCAAACTAATAATCGTCTGCATCTTAGTTTTTGTATCTGTAAATTGAGATCATACCACTTCTCGTCTAATTCAGGATCAAATGAAGAATCACATGACAAGTGTGAATTATATTGTAAACCATATTGTTTCTGTAAACACAAGAGCTTTGTATTACTAGTATTACTAATACTAGGCTTTCATTCATTTTTAAACGAAAATTTCCCTCAAATATCTGTATGAACTGATATTTTTATAATTTGGGTTCATGAAATTTTGCCATTGTCCTCATGTGAAACTTTTAGATAGGTCTCAAATAGAAAAAAATCTCTAGAATGGCAATCTTGTAGCTAACAGTTCACTAGAAGGTAAGTTCCAGGATGACAGAGATCATGTCTGTTTTGTTGCTCATTCTTAGTGATCAGCATAATACCTGACATATAGTAAGTGCTCAGTAAATATTGTTGAATCAGTCAATCAATTGAACAATCATTGAATCAGTCAGTCAGTTGGTTACTATTTGGAGGAAACGTATCCTTCCAACTTGTCTCATTTCTAGCTGCTCCCCATCTTGAAATCTATACACTAATCATACCAGTCTATATGTATTTCTAATATGTCATTTCCTTTAAAAGTAGTACAAGTCTGAGAAGTGTCAGCTATGCTTATAATAAGCTTGCAAGTAGGCTGTATGCTGACTATTTTACATGTATTATCTCTTAAATTTTTATAGTAGTATCCTATGGAGGTAATTACTATCATTATCTTCATTTTACAGGTAAGGTAAAAGACTCAAAGAGGTTAAGTTCTTGTCCAAGGTCTCGGTTAGTCAGCAGCAGAGCCTGTATTTGACCCTAGACAGTTTGCCTTCAGAGCCTATACCCCTGAAAACTTTGCAACTGAAATGAAGGCTTTAAATGCAGCACTCTTGTCTTGAGCATCTCTAGTTCATGTTTCAAGATGCCAACTTTGTAGATCATTCTGGTGAAAAACAGGATTTGATGAAACTGTGCAGTGGAAAAGTATGCTGTCTTTTCTTGCATTGTAGTTATTGCTGCCTCTCAACTTGATCTTTAGGCAAAACAAAGTAACTTCTTTTCATCTCTTCTTGAAAACTTACTTTTCAACTCTCAGAAGTACTGTGTTTTTAGAGAAAGAGGGGGAAAGGAGCAAAGCATGAAAGAGGAATTGGAAGAATAAGATAATTAGAGTAATGTTCAGCTGGGCCTGTTTCTATATACATGGTTTAATATGAAGTACATCCTAGCAGGTCACAGAAGAAGCTTGTTTGATGTTTTCTTTGCCTTTCTGCAAAATTTCCCCATCCATTCTCTCCTCTGAACTCCTGATATAGGAATCTCAATTACACAACTTAGTATTCGACTTTGTGCTGTCTAGATATTTCTCAGCTGCAAGATTTCCTAAAATTCTAAGATTTTAGAAGTTAGAGTTAAAAGACACATTGGACACCATTTTTCCAAGTCTCCCATTTCCAAATGTGGAAATGGAGGCCTGGGCAATGTAGATTACTCGCCTAAGTTCACACAGCAAGTGAAGGACAGGGCCAGAATTGTAAGACAGTTTTGCTTGCTGTCAGACTAGGAGTTTGGATTGCACTGATTGCACTGCCTCTTGCCTTCTAAATTAGATTTTTAAAAATCTCATCCAAATATTCATTCTTGCATTCAGCTAACAGACATTTACAGAATGCTTCCCATGTGTCACACATGCACTAGGAATTGAGTTACAAGGAATAAACTATGGTCCCACCTCAAGCAGCTCAGGTATGGAGACCAAACATTCCCTTGAATACACACCCTCACAGGTGGTGAGCATTAACAGAGGTGTGTACACAGTACACCCACTCTGGATGGGTGTATTGGTCCTCTCTGTGTGTCCAGATAATTCCCTGAGCAGGAGTCTCCCAGGCAGGGTGGGAGGCAAAGAGCACCCATGCTGAGCAATGAGTTTTTGCAGTGGAGGAGGATGGTGTGGCATATGAGGTAAGGAGGTGTGAGGATGAGATAGCATACCTGGAGGGAGGGAGCCTCTTGGGGAGCAGTGGGCAAAGAGGCTATAGAGAAAGGGACAAATTGTGAAGGGCATAATATGGCATACTGGAAAGATAGACTTTATGCTGTAGGGAATGGGAAACTACTGAAGGTTTTTAAGCAGGAGAATAATATGTTCAGACAATATTCCCTCTACTCTTCTTAAATCTTCACCTAGAGTCAGGCTGGTGCTGGGTAGATAATAACATGAACTTAATTGACTTAAAAACAGAAACAAGAGGCAGTGGAAAATTTCCAATCACGTGTACACTTTCTCTTTCAGGAATTTCTGGGAAATAGCATGCTTTATTTTTTAAAATTTAACAGCATTTTTGGAAACAGCTACAATGCTTTATTATATTCGGTGGTTTTGCTGTAAAATTTACAGTCTTTGAAATAAAGCAGTAGCTCACTTATCCTCTCTTTCTTATTTTTTGTACGTTTTGTTTGAGATATAATTCATATACCACAAAATATACCTTTTACCTTTTAAAAGTGTATACTTTGGTGGTTTTTATTTTAGTATGTTCACAAAGTTGTGCAGCCATCACCGCTAATTTCAGAACATTTTCATCACCTCCAGAGAAATCCTGTACCTGTTAGCAGTCACTTCCCATTCTTTCCTCCTCCCCCAGCCTCTGACTACCACTGATCTACGTTCTGCACCATTTTTTCCCAAAGGATTGGCCTATTCTGGACTTTTTGTATAAACGAATCGTACAATAGGTGGCCTTTTGTGAATGGCTTCTTTCACTTAATGTTTTCAAGGTTCAGCCACATACCAGCATATGGATCAGTACTCCATTCCTTTTTATGGCAGAGTAATATTTTATTATAATATATAGCACATTTTGTTATCCATGTATCAGTTGATGGACATTTGGGTTGTTTCCACTTTTTGGCTATTATAATGTCACTATGAACATTCATTTATAAGTTTTTGTGTGGACATATGTTTTCAGATCTCTTAGGTGTATGTTTAGGAGTGGAATTGCTGGATTGTATGGTAATTCTATGTTTAACCTTTTGAGGAGCTTCCAGACTGTTTTCCACAGCAGCTGCACCATGTTACCTTCCCACCAGCAGTATTCAAGGACTTCACTTTCTCCATATCCTCCCCAACACGTGTTTTTATTTATCCTCTCTTCTGAAGGAGTGGTTCTGCACTTGGCATTAACACCAGAATCTCGCTATAATGCTGTCCTACAGGTAGGCATGTAGATAAAGAAATGTAGAAGGAGACAGCATGGATTAGTGGGAGATGCTTACAGGGATCCATACTGAGCACTTAATGATCAGAGGTAGACAGTTAGTGGGTATTTCAAACCCACCTTAACCTTCATTTCTCTTTGGGCTGTTTCCTTATATACTGATTAGATTCTGTATTTCCTTCTATGAATAGTGCCAAATAGTAACATTCTCCAATATTGTTTAAAAATATTTTTACAGTCTCCTTTTGTGATTCTAGAATAAATTGAGAGCCTTCACTTTTCCTGGGCTTGCTTTGTAGATGTTTGTAAACTGACCTTTTGTCTTATCTGTGATACTTGGATATTAAACCTTGCAGAAGACGTTGTGAAGCTAAATTTTATAAATTACAAGTCCTTGTCCTTATCTGGGGCCTTTTCCAGTGATAATAGACAGGACCATTTATCTCAAATCGCAAAGAACCCATAGCAAGAAGATAACATTCCAAGATGAGATCCACAGAGAGACATGGCAAAGTGTTCTCTTTTCGCCTCTTTCCATAATATTCCCCATTGTTTATTTAATGACTGAAGTGTTGTGGTGGAAGAGAGGGTGTTTGTTTCCCTGGGAGGGGATTAGGAAATAGGCTGCAGTTTGGTGAAAATAGTAGAGGGAGTGGGTGCTCCGCTCTTACCATGTTGTTGGATGTATACCAACCCGAGGTGTAGATGCCTACGCCTGCATCTCTTTGCCTGAAGGCTTTTTTTGATCACCTTAGGGCACTCACCTGCCTTCAGGCTGGAAGTACTGGGGAATTAGCACCCCAGGAGTAGTCCCTAACCAGCAACTCATAAGAGTTGGTGTATGTATTAGTTTCCTCTTGCTTTTGTAACAAATCATCACCAACTCAGTGACTTAACACAAATTTATTATCTTACAGTTCTGGAGGTCAGAAGTCCAACACAGGTCCTGTGGGACTAAGTCGAGGTGTCAGCAGGGCTGAGTTCCTTCTAGAAGACCTAGGGGAGAGTCTGTCTCCTCACTTTTTCCAGCTTTTAGACTTCTTTGGCTTGTGGCCCCATATTACTTTGACCTCTGCTTCCATGGTCATATTTTCTTCTCTGACTTTGACCCTCTTGCCTGCTTCTTATAAGGATTACTCTGGACCCGTCCAAATAATCTCCCCATCTCAATGCCCTTCCTTAATTTAATCACACCAGCAAGTCCCATTTGTTAGCTAACAACATATCTACAGGTTCTGGGCATTAGAACACAGACATCTTTGGGGGTCATTATTCTGCCTACCTCAGTGTAAAATAACCCAGTTCCCTCACTCCTTGAGTGAGATAGCTCTGAGCATATGTTCTGCACAGTTTCCAGAGTTTCCCAGCAGGCCTTTGCTCCAGCTATCCATGTTGATTACTTGCTCGTTAATATACCCTTTCCTGGTTTCCTTCCCTTTCCTGTTTCACTAACCCCCATTTCCTGGAAGAACCTCCCACATTCAAATACATATGGTCCCCAACTTACGATTGTTCTACTTATGATTTTTCAACTTTACAGGGGTGTGAAAGCAATATACCTTCAGTAGAAATTGTACTTTCGATTTTGAATTTTGATCTTTTCCTAGGCTAGTGATATGTGGTATGATATTCCCTCTTGATGCTGGGGAGTGGCAGCTGCATCTCCTGGTCAGCCACACAATCACAAGGGTAAACAACCGATACGCTTACAAGCATTCTGTACTCAAACATTCTGTTTTTCACTTTCAATATAGTATTCATTACATTACAGAAAATTTTCAATACTTTATTATAAAATAGGCTTTGTGTTAGATAATTTTGCCCAACTGTAGGCTAATGTTCAGAGCATGCTGAAAGTAGGCTAGGCAAAGCTATGATGTTCGGTAGGTTTGGTATATAAAGTGCACTTTCTACTTAACGATATTTTCAACCTACGATGGATCTATGGGGACGTAACCCCATTACAAGTCAAGGAAGATCTGTACTTCCATTCAAATCTCAGGGTCTACT
The DNA here is from genome assembly GCF_011762595.2 of Tursiops truncatus. Lineage (NCBI taxonomy): Eukaryota > Metazoa > Chordata > Mammalia > Artiodactyla > Delphinidae > Tursiops > Tursiops truncatus. The sequence continues at coordinate 90,717,034 of NC_047043.1, read as the reverse complement.
TCTTTTTTTTTTTTTTAACGTCTTTATTGGAGTATAATTGCTTTACAATGCTGTGTTAGTTTCTGCTGTATAACAAAGTGAATCAGCTATACACATATACGTATATCCCCATATCCCCTCCCTCTTGCATCTCCCTCCCACCCTCCCTATCCCACCCCTCTAGGTGGTCACAAAGCACCCAGCTGATCTCCCTGTGCTATGAGGCTGCTTCCCACTAGCTATCTGTTTTACATCTGGTAGTGTATATATGTCATTGCTACTCTCTCACTTCGTCCCAGCTTATCCTTCTCCCTCCCTGTGTCCTCAAGTCCATTCTCTACATCTGTGTCTTTATTCCTGTCCTGCTTCAGGGTCTGCTTCTTACAGCTCAATTGCTTAATATCTGTAAACCCTTAGAAGAGTGAATTTCTTTGAGTACTCAAAAAATGATGGGAGTAGGGGCTTCCCTGGTGGCACAGTGGTAGAGAATCCACCCGCCAATGCAGGGGACACGGGTTCGAGCCCTGGTCCGGGAAGATCCCACATGCCGCGGAGCAACTAAGCCCATGAGCCACAACTACTGAGCTTGTGCTGTAGAGCCTGTGAGCCACAACTACTGAGCCTGCGTGCCGCAACTACTGAAGCCCGTGCACCTAAAGCCCGTGCTCCACAACGAGAGAAGCCACCGCAATGAGAAGCCCGTGCACTGCAACGAAGAGTAGCCCCTGCTCGCTGCAACTAGAGAAAGCCCGCCCGCAGCAATGAAGACCCAACACAGCCAAAAATAAATAAATAAAATAAATAAATTTATATTAAAAAAATTATGGGAGTAGGTCAAACGGACACAGGAGCCAGCTTGAAGGAACTCCCAATAGCCAAATTGAGACAGTAAATAATGATTATAAAGGATTACTACCTATTGAATAAAGTAAAGATCCATGAGTCCACTGATAAAGAAACAACAAACAGATAAATAAGAAGGGAAAGTTCTTCCTACAGTCAAATCCAACTAATAAATGAAGAAGGGAGGATAGAATCATAAAATCATTATTTGGCAAACATCATAATAATAGCTGATTCAAGCAAGAAAGTTCAGTGGATACTAAAACCAGGGGGTAAAAATTTGGGAATAACAGGAGTTTACGTAGTCTCAAAGTATTTCCCTACAAGGACATTACAAAGGGTAAAAGAGTATAGCTTGACGGTGGAGAAATCTGGTAGCCATCACCTTAAGCAAATTATCTAATTGGTCAATGGGACATATCATCTGCTTTCCAATGTGAGGCACTGAGAGGATCTCAGTGTATTCCTGCCACAAGGGCATAACTTGAATCTAAACGTGAAAAAAAGTGACAGAACTAAATTGAGGAACACTCTATAAAACAACTGGCCTGTCCTCTTAAAAAATGTCAATGTCATGAAATACAAAGGAAGATTCAAGAACTATAACTATTCCAGAATAAAGGAGACTAAAAATACATGAAAACTAAAAGAAATACATGATCTTGAGTTTTTATTTTACTATTAAGAACATTATTAAGGCAACTGAAAAAAAATTTGAATAAGGGCTTTAGATTAGATAATAGTATTTTATCAATATCAATGGCCCTGATTTTATAAATTGTACTGTGGTCATGTACAAGAATATTCTTATTTTTTATGCTTAGAATACTTAAGAGACTTTTCTTATTTTTGAGAAATGCACAGTGACTTATTTAAGGATGAAGGAACATCATATAAGAAACAAACAGTTCAGAAGAGAGAGACAGAGAGAATGAAACAAATGTAGTAAAATGTTATCATTTGGAGGATCTGGGTAAAAGGTATCCGGGAATTTTTCAGTACTATTCTCGCAGGTTTTGTCTATATCTTAAGTATGGCAAAAATTTAAAAAGGTGAAAAGTATAAGGCATTTTAGTCATTGAGTCATTGCCCTGCTTACCTACAGGTTGCTGTGTTGACATTATGAGATAAATAAAATGTCCTCGGCTTTCTTAAGCCACACTGTCTCTGTCTTCACTGTGTCCCAGAGATATGTTGACTGTTGAGTAGAGTTTCTAATACCTGCAACAGAGCACTGGATTGAGAATCAAGAAACTGAAATTTGAGTTCTGGTTCAGTAGTTGTGTGACCTTTGCTAAGTCATTTTACTTTTCTTGGCTTCAAACCGTGTCTGGAATGTTAAAGATTTTAGCTGTTCTTTGATTCTTCTTCATCCCTTCCAGAACACTCATTTATGATTCTCTAATGTCCTTTGGATGTTTGAATAACTGAATCTTTTCTTCTGGGTATGGTTCATAATGACTTTGCCTTATAATACATTCCACTTGATGTGGCAACTATGACATCAAAGAAATTTCCAGTGGAAGGTTATTATTTGTTTGTTGTTGTTATTGTGAAGGAGGGAAAAAGCCAGGCAAAATATTCAAGAAAATTATTCAGTCTGTGATTCCACTTATTACATTTCTCACATAGGATATTTTATAAGTTTAGGTAATCAAATTTCATATTAATGACTACTGGGAACAATTTTCTTGCTGTAACAAATTAGCCCTTTTTTCTGAGTTATAGTTTGAGCTGGTTTATTTCCAAAACCTCCAGGCCTGTGTGAGTTCCTAACTTACACTGAAGGAGAGAATGAACAGACTAGTGGAAACAGCTAGGAACAGGGGAGTTGAGCTGTCACTGAATCAACCCTACAGCTGCTCTGCTCCTTGGTATCTGGCTGGGGGTAGTTCTCTAGTCATTGCCCTTCCTCTTTTTTTTAAATAGAGGTAATGAGGCTTGAATCTCTCTCCTGCCTCTCAGAAGTGCTGCAGTGATGAATGGAAATGCCATTTGAAAACTGCTGTGCATCCTTTGCTAGGGAGATATTTCAGTAACAAAGCATCCTCATCAGAGTACAGTCAGCTCCTGCTATAATGCCAGCACCCAGGGTATTAAGTCTTCTCATATTAGCAGGATCTACAATATACTGTAGGTAGTCATGCTGAGGGAAAGGAACAGACCGCCCTCTTTCTCCCACACCAGTTATTTTTATTCAGTACTTTCATTTTCTTTAAAACACTTATCATAAGCTGAAATTATTGACTAATTATTTAACTTATTTATCTCTGGTTGCCCGTCAAGAACATAAAAGTTCAAGGGAGGCAGGAACCAAATATGCTTTGTTCTTCTTGTGTCCCCAGCACCCAGCACAGTGCCTGACAGATAGTAGGGGCTCAATAAAGATTTATTTAGTGATGAATGAATGAATTATATAACCCATGATCTAATCTTCCTGTTCCTTTATGACAGTATTTCACCACATATGCCAAGATGCCAAGATAACTGCCCATGAGATTTCAAATTCCAATAACTGAATAGGCAGTTTCCCATGAAAGTGATTTTAAAGATACCAATTATAGAGAAGAAATAAATAAGTTGACACATGATACCAAACATGTGGGTCTCTCCTATATCAATGGGAACTTCTTAAGGAGCTTTAGCATATGTATCTGGTAGCACTGAAATGGGTAATTCACCAAGTATCAATAGATTCTTTTTAAGTTTGAAAAGTAATTTGTTTATCTCTTTTATTTTTCTGATGAAGAAATTCTTAACACACATTTTGTCGTGTTAAGTTGCTGTAAAAAGTGCACCCTTTTTTTTTTTTTGTCAGTTTTGAAAAGCCAAACAGTTCATACTACTGAGGCAGAAATGGGGTGAGGGGGTAGTAGGGATACACACTGAGATTAATCATTTGCCCTAGATAATCTCCAACCTGTGTACCACCTCTATAGGTGATTGATTTTTGTTTCTGTACAGCTTTAAAAGGTGAGGCAATTGTGTGTTGAACCTTCCATCAACCACCTGTGAGGATTTGAGTCACCTGTCCCTCCAGCCTCCTTTGTTGTGGTGCCCAAAGTCTGATGACCTGGAGCTATGCGTGAAATGGGGGTGGGGAAGGGTGGAGACTCGCTGACTGCTTCAATTCCTTAATGGTAGTTGAGGTTGGGAAAGAGCCTTTGTTCTTGAAAGCTGTACTGTTTTTTACTCTCTGTATAAATTCTAGGAGGTCTTTTTTGTGTGTATTTTGGACATTTATTTGGGTCTCTTTGCCTTCCTGAAGAATGACATTGATTGTGTTATTGTTCAAAACCCTTCACCAGCTCCCCAACACTTGTAGATAAAGTCTTCAGGATTCACTCCGCACTTAAGTTTTCTTACAATCAAATTCTAGAATAGTGTTGTTTATGAGCATAGATTCTGGGATTAAATATCTGATTCTGCCTCTTGGATGACCTCGGGCAAATTGCTTAATCTTTCCAAACCTCCTATTTTCTCATGGAGCAAACAATGGAACCTATCTCCTGGGGGTTGTTTTGAAGATTAATTAAAATTATGCATATAAAATGCACACTTTTATGCATACAACATTGTAAAGGCTCAATAAAAGATTGTTATTTTTACCACCTCTCTCCCCTGATCCAGCAAATGGAACTAATTACTGCTGCAAGCACTATTGCAAGTACCCCATAATTTACATTTTCTTTCAGACTTCTTTTGCCTCATGCTTTTCCTCACTCCTTCCCCCTTTCCCGAGTTCAAATGTTCTTCGTTCTCTGATGCCCTCTCACAGTGTTGCCTCCTGTCTAACTGCTTCCACAAAAGTAATTCCTCCTTTCCTGCTCCCCACACTTCTAAGTGTCCTCTCCTTTCTTTAAATCCCGTTGACATATTTTTCTGAGGTCAAAGTGGCAGCCGCTTGAATCAAGGATGCGCTTCTGGACTCCCTTTTGGTGACTGAGATCTGGAGCGTGTTTCTTCCTTTCCCCTGCATCTCTGAGGTAACGTCAGTCCTCCCTAGCATGCTGCTTGGCCTTAACTGGTAAATGCAACTACCCTGTGATTGTGTCCAGAACACAGTAGATGCTCAATATTTATTCAGGGAAAGGATCTGTGTGGAGTGAAAGGAACTCTCTATGGCTACCATGTGTATCATTCCATCAGAAGACCGCATTTCATCCTAAATTTGAAATTTAGGTGTGTGTATAGTGAGGTTCGAAGACGCTTTGAACTTTGAGCCTGGGGAGGATTTGGTGACATGTCAGATATATTTTATGGCTCATGAATTTAGGTTGGTTTTGGGGATTCTATAGGTGAGAGCTGAATCTTTTCAGATTCATAGGTCTCTTCTCTGTGATAGCTACCATTTTCACTCATGATCCAGGTTAAAAGTGATTGCATGGGAAACAGAGTGCTTTGTTATTTGAACAGATTATGATGGATTATTTCTGTCGTCATCTTCCTTCGCAAGATGGTAGAAAAAAAAGATGAAGTCCCCTATATTTTGAAAAAAATGCTTCTTTTCAAGAATAGAATTGGTCTTGGGGCGGGGGTGCTACCTGTGGTTTTGCTCAGCGTAGTTGATATGGGCAAGGTGTTGAGGTTAAAAACAGAAAGGAATTTCCCACCTATATTGTAGGAGTTAAAAGCAGCACTTTCATAACCAGAACACTATATGACCACAGATTATTTGTCCTTGACAGACTAAATGAAATAAGCCTGATACAATTATCTTTTTGACGCAAGGTGGGAAAATTTGCGGGGGAAGCCTAAGTTTGCCTGTTTCTGAAATTCAGGAGACCGTGGTTCTTGTTTCAGTTTCTCTACTCACTGGATGGGGAGATTTGCCCAAGTTGGTATCTTTCCCCGTCTCACGATTTAAAAGATAACTTAATGACTAGGACCCTGCCTCTACTCTTCTAGGTCCAACTAGAAGTTCTCTTCACTCCCCAGGAGAAAACCCAAGTGAGAGAGGGGCTAGGAGTGATTGTAGAAATGTCAGAGTGCTTTGCTTAGAGAAAATGAGAAAAAAGGGGGGAAAAGGAGACGGATTCACAAAAGATCAATTTAAGAGGCTCTTTTCCAGCAAACTTTGTCCTTTCTCTGCTTCTACCATGGTTGCATGGTACAGAGCTTTTAGGGAGGTGGTTGTCTCTCTGCACTCTGCCCCTAAGCAGTTTTCTGTCTACATTGTCCCCATTGTTTGGCATTTCTACAGTCATTGCATTGCATGGCTTTCTTTCCATTTCTCCCCTAGTGGCATTACTCTTAACAAAACTCTCCCCCAGCCTGCCTATTGGCAGTTGTGAAACCTGAGGGAGATTGTATATGAATTTCTGCTTGTCTGCAAAGCACAAGGCTTTGTGGGAAAAACAAAAACAGAAACGAAAAGGTGGCTATGCTATTTTGACTAAGGCTTCCAGAGTTTGGGAATTGGGAAGGTGTACTCCACTGAACTATATAGCATATGTACTCATCTGCATGGGGAGTACTCGAGGCTACCAAAGCCACTGACAGTTGCTAGCTATAATGCCCAGACATTGTAAGCTGTTGTGTGGTGTGTTCAGGAAATCGCAACAATCCTGGGTCACCAAAAGTGGCTCAGCTCAAGCAGATGTCCTACGTTGCATGATATCCAGAAACTTGGATTGAAGTTAAGGCAACGTTTCCCAGTCCTCAATACAGAAGAAAAATAGAAAATACAAGAAATGCAGTCTGTTCCCCAAATCAACCAAATGCCATCTTGCTCCCTGCAGCAGTCCAAAAATCTATTACCAGCCAAAACAAAAGCTAACTAGGAAGAGGAATCTGCTCCTAGCAAAAACGTATTTTTCACTCCGAAGTCAAAATTGTGAATGAATTCACTCATTCAACAAACTGCTATTGACTTTAGGACTGCCCAGTGTTTTTCACTGTCTACAAAACTGCTTGTCTCAATGTATGTACCTAATGGGAAGATAACTATAACTTACGTTGTCTGGGGAAAACGGATTGGAATGAAGATATCTGTAGAATGGTTATTTGAATCTTTCTCCAGAGAAAGACCAATAATTCAGAGGGTGAGTTGAGGGAATGTGAAAATAGGCTTGGAAAAATCTCCCAATGAAAAAAACACTACTAAATATTATGTCCCACTAATATACTTATTAAGAGCAGAATTAGGAAAATGAAACTTCTCTACCAAACTCTTCTTGCTGTCATGAATTTCTATTCTCAGGAATTAATCACATTAAGAATCCAAAGGAAATCCCATATGAATGGATTCTAGATTCAGAAGTATTTTGTATTAGGTTACACTACAGTGTTTTTGACCTCTTTTACTTGGGGAACAAAGAGGGGTGCAGTGTGTGAGCCTGCAGGTAGATGTGTCAAAGTATGGCTTGTTCTTTATTGCTATTCCCAGCCCAAGGCCTAGTTTCTTACGTTAAAAAATCAGGTTTTTTTCTAAACAAGAGAACCAGAAATATTTGTGTTTAGTGGGTAAGGAGTAAGTTGAACAGAGAATTTTTGTGCTTTAAGATCTCACATAATCAGTTTCCATTTTCCAAACACGCACTTCCTATTTCCTTGACACCACAATCCCCAAAGGAAACCTGAACTAACTGCAGGACACTGATGGGTAGACATATGCAATTAGGGCAATCTCTCATTTGTTTAATGCTTGGGTTTTTTGTATTTCTGCAGTTGAGATCCCACATTGAAGCCCCAGGGCTTGGGAGGTTTATCAAGTTGCTCTTGCAAGCTTCTCTTATCTCACCAGGAAGGAACTCCTCCAGGGATTATGTGGAATGGCTGAAAGAAATTAAATTGGGAGCAAAGCTCCTTCTGGGGCCCATAGCCCCCTTGTATTACTCAGCCTCACCTTCGCATCTCTGCACAAAAACTTTCCTCCTGCCTCAGCTTCCTATTTAGTTACTCTGTATTTTTAGTAGCCCTTTCCTCATGGCCAGAATGCCTCCAGAATCCCCAGCTCCTCTGAGAAGCCTTCTTCCATGTCATCGGAAGTTCTATGATCACAGGGACTTGCTTCTTTCACCCAGAACACCCTCCCTCTGAATGTTGGCTCCTTGAATGCTCACCTCATCATTTTTTTTAAAATAAATTTATAAAGTTATTTATTTATTTTTGGCTGTGTTGAGTCTTCGTTGCTGTGCAGTCTTTCTCTGGTTGCGGCGAGAGGGGGCTACTCTTAGTTGCGGTGCCCGGGCTTCACATTGCGGTGGCTTCTCTTGTTGAGGAGCACGGGCTCTAAGCATGCGGGCTTCAGTAGTTGTGGTTCGCGGGCTCTAGAGAGCAGGCTCAGTAGTTGTGGCACCCGGGCTTAGTTGCTCCGCGGCATGTGGGATCTTCCCGGACCAGGGCTCAAACCCGTGTTCCCTGCCTTGGCAGGTGCATTCTTAACCACTGCGCCACCAGGGAAGTCCCTCACCTCATCTTTTAATTCTGAGCTTAGGTAGTAAGATTTGAAGTTTGAGCTCCCCAGTTGACCAGGGTTCTTTTTCCTGTGCTTTCATGCCACGATTTCATCCTCTTGGTGACAGCTCTTATACTGGGTGATCACTTATGTGGATGTTCATCTTTCTTTGTGACTGTGCGCTGGAGAGCATGGGCATGGGATGCTTATTTTTATGCCCCTAGTGCTTGATGTAGTAGAAGAAAAGTACCCCCAAAGGAAGGAATTTTTCAATCACTGGATACCCATATGATTATACAGACTTTAACAACAGGCTTTCCAAGAGAATTTAATAAATAATATGAGAAGATGCTTATTTTTTGCATGAAGAAAAAAAAACCAGTATACAAAATCATATATATCAGGGTTCTAATTCTATATTCATAAATATGTATATTTTATAATTATTGTATATATACATATATAAATATACACACAGAGGGAAAAAAGGCTAGAAGAAAGTACACCAAAATCTCACTTGGTTATTTTGATAAACACTGTTTTTTCTTACTATTTTTCTCCAGATTGTCTATAGTGAACATATATTAGTGTCATAATCGAAGAAAAAAATAACATTTAAAAATGAATGGCAGATATGAACTATCTTATGATGGCAGGGGTACACCAAAGCCAGTTAGAATAAAATTTGGTGAAATAGAGCATTGTTATGTGTGATATTCTAACAAGAGGAAAAGTAATACAGGAGCATACATTTTTAGTTAATATTCATAGTGGCCTTTTTTTCATAGTTTTATCAGTAGAGTAGGAGGTATTTAAACCAATTTGCTTCTTATAAGATAGAAAGCAATATATTTTAAAATGAAGGGCTATTGAGATCACAAAGATATGGCATAAAAACTCTTCACTTAAAGGTACCCCAGGGAGTTTATCCTCCTGAAAACCTCCTCCACCTCCACCCTCCTCCCATACACACACACTGGTCCGCTGGAATGATTTACAGGAAAGTTAAGATTAGATTACACTGAGAACCAGAACAAGTCTTTGCTCTGGGTGATGTGGTGTAAAACAGATCAGAGAAATGATTAAAATGTGAGGCTGACCTTAATGGTTACAAAAGAAAAAGACTGAGGCAGAATTTTTCTCCCCACCAAAGCCTGTGGCATTAATCCCAGGTTTATATACCTTTTGTAGGAAGGTCCTTGCAAGATCCTTACAAGGTCATGAAACCTACCCTTTTTCTTGCTGCTCTCGGGGAAGAACTAAATCAATCAAGCAAATGAGATGGCCAGCCCAGTCCTCTGGGTGCCTTTTAGCTACAGAACAGTTTAGTGGTTAGTCTTGGGCCTTAGAGTCTGACAGCCAGGGTTGAAATCTTGGCTTCAAGATTTGACTTCGAATTAGGACTGATGAACTGAGGCTCAGTTTCTCCATGTAAAAAAATGATATACCTATTTCATAGAAATAACCATACTCTGAGTTCCACCCCTACCCAGACTACCCTCCTCCTTTTTTTAAACTGTTTTTTTCTTCTTCAGCTTCAGTGTCTTCCATTTGCTTGCATGTATTTGTTATCACAAATAGTCCTTTACTTTTTCCTCTCTCTGACTTAGTATTATTTCCGTATATTGATCTCAGGTTTGGGTCTTAAATTAGACCCCTGTACTCTGAGTTCTCACTTCTGGGCAGTGCCTCTCTTTGCTCCATTTTTCCTTCTATCTCAAGTGCCAAATTGGCTTTTGGGCTCTGTGTTCTACACTCCTGGTCCAGATTTAGCCTGCAGACCATTTTATAATGGAAAAACAATAAGTTTTATGCATATAGACCTCAAGTTTAAGTTCTGCGTTTTACAAGCTGTGTGATTTCAGGTAAATTGCTTGCATCTCTGAGGCTGAGTATTCATTTTTCTCCTCTCTAATGGAGGGACAATGGTACCTGCCCTGTACCCACTCCCTGGGGGAGGCGGGTCAATTAAAAGGATTAAATGTAAATGATCTATGTGAAGTTCCTAGCAGAGGGCTATGTACACAAAGAATGTTTCTCCCTCCTTTTTCTTTCATAAGTCACCACTGTAAATTTGTTTTTCTTCCCTCCAGGACCACCCTGTCTTGTTTATGTTAGTAAGACAGGCTGCGGTGCAGACTGTCTTACTAATATACCCAATTCCCATTAAAATGCTACGTAATTCAGGGCAGCCCCCCATTAGGAATTCATGACCATTTTGTCAGGGCCCAGGCTGAAATTTACCTTGTCAGTTTAATCTTATGGGAGAGAGGGAGGGAGGCAAGGTGGAAAGGAGAGGACTGCATGGTCTGACCCACTGTGCACCCAGAGCTACTTTCATGAAGTGAGTGAAACTGGTTTTGCTTCATATTAAGTAGAATGTAACTGACAAAATTGGAGTATGTCAGGAGGGCTATCACATTTATTTTAAAAAAAAGAAAGGCATCCTTTTAATGTCTTACGGCCTCTGGATAGAATTTTTTTCTGGGGAACAGAGAGAACCCTGAATAAAAATATCCCACCAACTCCACAAACTTGGTGATTGTACAAAAGCCATTTGTTTCCAGGTATGTCATATACACCATTGCAACTGCCCAGTTATATGAATTTCACATTTCCCCCTTTAAGCTTTGGAGCTAAACATTGAGTTTGTTACTAATTTTACATACGCCTTCCATGATTTACTGCTAAGGAAAGAATGAGCTTGGCATTTCCTCCACAAAATCTTCCAAATTTTCTGAGCAGGTAACAGAGAGGAGAGTATAGGAGAACTGAAGGTTAGAATTAAAATTTAGCCTGATGTGAACACAGTTTTGATGGGTAGTTTAGAACTTCCCAGCACATAAATCTTTAAAGGGGAAGAGAGAAGAACATTAAGACATAGAGAAAGTTTTCAGTGTTATCTCCCATGGGTTCTCCTGTATGTACTTACTCTGCTTTCCCCAGGTGCTCTGTGACCTCCAGCCTCTCACCTTCTATAGATACTCCCACCTCCACCTTAGAAGGGTGCTGGATGGATGGAGAGGAAACTGGAAGTGACGGGCCCCATCATGATCACCCACTTACAGAAATGTACGGTGTCACCAAATGATTACTCCTATGGGCCTTGGTCGTCTTTTCTGTAAATTGCGAAGAATAATAGCCAATTTATCAGGACTGTTTTGGAGATTAAATTAAATCCTCAGTTTCTCAGGATCTGTAGTACAGAATAGTAGCCTGAAATATACTAATGGTCAAACAGCTGTGGGAAATGCTATGTAATTTATATTAGTACCTTCAAGTCTCTGAGGAGTTCTACAATACAAGAAACCCATTTAGTTCTGTTAAGGTGTGCTGGGCAATGCTGAACCAGCAGGTACAAAAATAATGAGTCCCCTTGCCATCTCCTTATTCTTACCATATACGCTAAGTTCCTGACTTGGAGTACAGAGAGAAGGAGCTGGTGCTAGTATTACTGCAAAGCGGGGAGGGGGGGAGGACTGAGGAATCATGCCCACGCCAGATTAGATCAAGTCGTGCAGGGATTCTATGCCAAAGTCATTCCAGAGCTCTGGATGGATGATGACTCTCAAATTCATCTTCTAAGAAACATTTTTCCTCCAAGTAATCCCTTATGAATAATAAAAAAAACTCTATTTGCAAGCAGGGTGAGAGTGAAAGAACTGAGGTGAAGAAAGCATTTTCGGTTGTAGTTAGAATGCATCAGAAATAGTTAAAATCCCCCTATCAGTGAATAGAAAGGCAGACAGCATGGTTTTCCCAGCAAAGTGTTAGGGGTGTGTAATGTTTTTTTCCAGTAATGAAGAAAAGAAAATTGCCCTGGAAGATGAAGACAGAGAGAGGAAGCAAACACCAAGTAAAGGACTGATTGTGGTGTCCTTGGCAAATAAAGGAATGAATAAATAGAAAACCACATGAGAGAAAATAATGGACTTCAGTATTGTTTGTTTGTGAAAGAATGGAGATGACTCCTTTTTGTCAATCACACAGCCAAATTAGAAAATTTGATAATCAAACATTGCATTTGTTTTTATATTCATGGCATCAGTTCAGGTTCTCATTAATTAAACAGGCAAATTTGGGAATGCCTGTTTTAAGAAGCTGATCCAGAAATAACCTTGTAAAATCAGGTTAGAGATACATTATATGCCCTGAGGGCAGCCCGAAGCAAAAGGGAAAATATGAAATTAGAAAGTGACCTATAATAGTCACTTCATTGGTAAAGGTGACATAACCTCCATTACCAATCAGGACCTAGTTTGATGTCTAATTTTACTGGCTGTCGAACTTATCAAATTAAATTAAGTACAAATGAGGAAATACTTGGCTAGGGAAAAAAAAGTGCTATGCCATTTTGCTTTCTATCAACTGAAAACCAAACCAAGTAGCACGGACAAGGAAAAAGAAGCTCAAATATTTTATTGGAGGAGGAATAAAAGGGATATTTTTCCCCCCAAAGTGGCCTGGGAAAAGGTAGTTGGCAAAAAAACACTTGGATTTCCTGGTGACTGCTATATATCCAGAATAGAGAAATGGTGGTTGTTTTTTGTTTTCATTTATTCCACTAATATTTGAGTGTTGATTATGTGCCAGGTTCAAATCATTGCTTTATGGGATAAACAATGCCTCCTCCCTGCTCTGGGCTCCCTGCTCTGGGCCTAATGCTTCGGTGTCATTCCCCTTTCACTGTTTTTCTTCGATAGTCCACTACTCTCTGTAGATATTTGAAGACAAGAATCCCCAACAGGAACCCCCACCCCCACTCTGACCCCTGCCCAAGGCTGCATCCAAGGCATCTCTAATTCTTGATGTTTCCCACATGTACTTGGCAATACCCACAATGCAGAAGTTTTCCTGACCCTCTGCTCTGCCCTTGTGCTAAAATATGTCCTGAAGAAATGAGACCTTGAGGATATAGTGCATTTTTGGAGCAAGGGCACCAACAGTTGTTGAGAACTGAGAAAGATAAGCTCTGCACAGCAACCTAGAAGGCTGCTGGACCCAGAGCAATAGAGGGAGGGCAGAGTTCTCAATGGGCAGGAGTCTGACCGGGGCAAGTTAACAGTTCCTCCCTGGGCCTAGGTTTTTCTGCCAACAAATGTAGGCTGTGGACAAAGATGCTCCTGGTTCAGACACTCATTGTTTTCCTGTGCAGCTTACTTGCTTCAGCATTTGAAGTTCTTTTCTCCACCTTAGAAATGGGAAGGAAGGTGACGATTTTTTTCCTAAGTGATTCATGAAACAAGGAATTTTACCAAGAAAGAAATCCTTCATCCTTCCTTGCCTGCGCTTTCTTTCTCCCTTTTCCTTGCCTTTGCTCAGCTGGCACCTGCTTGCTCTCAGTCCCTTTTTACAATGTCATCGTTCCTGGTGTGATAGCATGTCAGTGGAAGCAGGTGCCATCTAGAGCAGCCTTTTAAAAAAGTTTCTCTGCTTTATCAACCTGCATTTTCAAGTGGGTCCTTTTTCCTCCACCTATACCTTTAAATCTTCCCCCTCGCCCACTTTGTGGAACTGGGATCCTACCTAAATCTAGCTCCTTCTGTTGTAAATTTCACACACATTACCCGTGAAACACTTAATTCTGCAAAACTGTTTCTGTATATTATTTGGATGAAAAATGCCAACTGTAGAGAAGTTGTTCTGTTTTCTATTAATCATTTACTTGTCTGAGCAGATATCCCCCCACTGATATGTGGACTAATATGGATCTAGGCGTAATGACAGCTGTTAAAAGAGGAATAACATGTAATACATTTTGGAATATTACATAGCAGCATGATTTAGACTTTGATGGGGAATATGATACTACTAAAAAAAAAAATCAAATTTTAACAAGACCCTTACAGAAAAGGAATGTGACATATCCAATGTATATATCTCTTTTACCATGTTTAGCTATACGTGGGATACAGTAATATACCTTTTTTCTTCAAATGAACTTTTCCTTCCATTAGGTCTGGTCAGTAATATTTAAAATATAGAAATCCTATTCAGTAAAATATCTTCATTAAAATATTTATTTCTTCCCTTAGAAAAAGAATTCAAAACTTTTTAGGGCCTAGTTTTAAAAAGCAACATGCTATATAGGTAATTTATTTTGGTGGTTGTTTTGGGGAATGTGAAAAATATCACCACTGCAACTAGAAAGAACTATAAATGATACATTATTGCAAGTGTTCTAAAAAAATCAGAACAAAACTAATTTATTATATAGTTCTGTCTTCATTATACACCACATGTTGGTGAGTTAAACACAACAAAATTATTGTCTTTTAAAAGTGTCTACTAAAGATAAAAAGAATAAGGTAACAATTAACATGTAGTTAGTTACATTAAAAAATCTGATATACATATTTCTATTGCCTGTTAGCTTGTTCTAAGCCTTTTAACTATTACAAAAAAAAAAGTCGTTGTTCAAAAGCAAACATTCAATTCAGTTGATACAACATTACAGTACAGTCAACTAACATCATTCAACAAAGGTAACAAGTCTAGCCTTAGCTTCTCCAGTTACAAGTCTGTAGACCAAATTGCTACAAAAAGTTCAATGCTGCTTCACAACTGTGTGTTAGCTTTTTGGAGGACATGGTACTGTCTGCTCATGGCTTCAGAAGAAGGGGTCATGCTACTGGTAAAAGCACAGGGGAACCCCAACCTGTCATTAATCATTTTATTTAGCATTTAGTCAGAACAGCATTATTGAGTTTAGCACAACAAATAAAACAAAATCATAATAATGATGAGAATAAAAACCAAACACAAACTGGAAGCCTAGAGACGCTGCCAGCTGTGTCAAACCCTTGCGATACGCTATACTAAAAAAATTTGAAATATCCACCCATCCTCTCCACTCTGCCACAAACTAGCAAAGTCAAAAATACAAAAGTCTTCAACTTGTTACTTTTGCAGAATAAAGCAAAAACGTCTTTGTGCTCCTTACTACCAGAAGCAAAATATCCACTGAGTTACCACATGTAATAGCTTCTGGAGGTGTCAACTTGGGTTGGCTTGGTGTCTGCAGTACCATCTTTGTCTTTCTCGCTGTCACCTTCCCAGAGGTTAATGAGTGGTGGGTACAGCTCATTTAGTGGGATTGAAGAGGTTTTTTGCATATACTTTTTTAATGAATGGTGGTAGTTTTTCCTCTTAAATCTTTTGGCAATGTACACAGCAATGGATGCAAGGCTAATGACGGCAAACATGGACCCCATAACTGCAGCAAGGGCTGTACTGGTTTCTTGATCAGAAATGTCCAACGCGAAGGCAGCATTTTTGGTTGTGACATTAACACATGACTTTTGAGTCTGCTGATGAATATTGGACACTGTGAGACACACTTCATAATCTGTGGAAGGCTGCAGGTGTGTTAGGTTGTATTCGTGAACATCTACCGGGACCCTGGCAGTATATGTTATGTGGGGATTGTCAATCTTCATGGTGGCAGATGACCATTTTAAGTTTGACGTCATGACATTGGAATTAACTTTCCAGGACACTAAAATGGAATGAGATTCTGTCTGCTTGACATATATTTTCAGCACCTGGGTACCATCCAGAAGGGTTCCATTAACCTTAATTGTCACCACTCGAGTGTCTGCCCCTTCAACATTCTGGGCAACACAGGTGTATCTTCCTGACTCTTCAGTTTGTATGTTAGATATTTCCAATGTACCTTCACTACTTAGTTTGTATTTATCTGAAAGCGTTTCCACAGTTATCTTATTTCCAAGGGGAGTGACCCAGTAAATTTCAGGTTCTGGCTCGGCCATGGCCCGACAGTCTAGGAGAACTGTTGTGCCAGTATCCATGTTTAAATGATTTGGGAATGTGTCATGAGATATCATTGGGAGGCACTGTTCACCTGAATCCTGAATTAAAACTTCCTTCACCTGCTGCCCTCTATATTCAGGCGGCATGGCACAGAACATGGATAAGGGCTCCATGAAGCGGATGCTTGTCTTGTTGGAATTAATCCAGTGGATAACACAGTCACACCTCAGGGGATTGCTGTGGATACTGATCTCACGCAGATTAGGAAGGGATTCTACTGTCTTCTGGTAAACGGCATTCAAGGCATTGTTGTTCAACATCAAGCTTTCTAGGGCAGGGACACTTCGAAAAGCCAAGCGGTGGATGTAAGATAATTTGGGGTTATTGGTGGCTTCTAACTTTGTGAGTTCAGGCAAGTTATCCAGGGCATAGCGGTCCACAGAGACAAGTTCCCCCATATTGTTGATTCCCAGTTCTTTTAACCGGAGCATATTTTTGAAGTCCCCTTCCTGGATTTTGTGGATGGGGTTTTTGTTGAGGTCTAAGAATTTCAAATTTGGAACTTTTTGCAGGGCAAGTTGAGGGACTTTGACCAGTTTGTTATCATAAAACGACAGGCTCTCTAGGCTATCCAAGCCCACCAAGGCATTTCCAGGAATATCAGTGAGATACATTCCTGCCAAAACTAAGCTTCTCAAATTTGAGAGGGGTTTGAAGTTCATATCCAGAATTCCAATCACGGGGTTTTCCCCAATCATGAGAATTTCCAGGTTGGGTGTTGAATCAAACCAGCGGCTATCTATCACTTTCAGTCTGTTGGAGTTTAGGTGGAGCCTTAAAAGATTTTTTAAGCCTGAAAAAGCATTAGCAGAAATAGTGCTAATCTGGTTATGGTTGATGTAGAGTTCTTGAAGGTTGCTGAGATCTTGCAGACAAAAATCATTCATTTCCGTAATCTGATTTTCCTCCAAATGCAGAGTAGTGAGCTGGGTCAGGTTTGCCAGCCCTACCTCCTTAATATTTGTAAAGTTGTTTTGGGAGAAATCTAGCTCAGTCAGGTTGAAGAGCTGCTGAAGCTCATCCACGGTCTTTGCGATGTTATTGCTCTGTAGGAGAAGCACTTGAGTGTCACTAGAAAGGTTGCTGGGAATCCTCGTTAAGCGGAGATCATTGCAATCAACGGTGGTGGCTTCTCTGTATGTTGACTGCGGGGTAAACCAGGGCCTAATTTCACATACACAAAGTTGTGGACACTCGCTATTCTGTAGGGAAGACCCAGTTAATGAAGTCATCAGCAAGCTCAGCACCATTCGGCAAACTGCTAAAGCAAAGCTCATCCTAGCCATGCTGGCTTGCTGAGCAAGCTCGACTCCTGATAATTGTTAACAAAAGGTGAACACTGTATAGCGGTATGAAGGACAGCAAGCAGAAAATGTAAACATTCAAGCAAGGTCTCTGTTGAGATGTGCAGAATTCCAGAGTCTGAGGGGATGGTTTCCTGGAGTTTTTGAAAGGCAGGAAACAGTTTGGAGTCTTTTACCTGTGTCTCTCAATTCCAGGCATGCGCACAGCTCTGTGGCATAAGTTATTTCAGCCAAATCACAGTCTGGAGATGTGCCTGAAAATTAGATTAGGACAAATATTATGTTTATTCCATATACTTTCTAATACATTATAGCTTTTCTTTTGTCTACTAAAAAGGCATAATCACTTATAAATCTAATAACAATGTTCAAAGAAACTAAAGCTTTTAAACTGTAGAATACTTTTCATATATTATTACACTTAGTAGTTTTAGTGTTCCTTCACATTTACAATTAAATTGGGTCCACTTGTATTACTGGGTAAAAACATTAAACACACATTGCACATACACACCCATTCACACACACATACACACACACGCACACACACACACACACACACACACACACACACACACATAATAGAAACACTTAGAAAAGCCCACAGATGTCATTTCTTTAAAAACAAAGGTGACTTAGAAACTACGTATATTCATGGCTCCAAAAAAATCAAAAGGTAATTCCTCATGAAAGCAAAACATGAAAGCCAGTTTATTAAAGATTCAAAGTTCATTTTTAGTTATTTATATTTTAATTAATACTTCATTTGTTTTTAGGAATTCTTTCTTTTCCAAATGGTACATTCTGTAGAAATATTCAGCCAAACCTGATCTAGCTTAATTATTCTTATGCAAAAAATTAATCTAACAGAACTACAAAAGAAAAATACCAGTTTTTCTTGTATTCTCATAGCCACATCTGATCTTGACTGAATAAAATTGTAAAAGGACTCTATTCCACCACACTACTGGTCTTCATTAAAAATACAAATACACTTATACATGTATATATGTATATAATCTCACATGCATGATTTCATCAATCTCATGGGAATGTCATGGCCACTTAATAGTCATGGATATACACCATGAGTATGTTATTTAACCTTTTAAAGCCTCAGCTCCTTCAACCATCAAATAGGGTTGGTCATAAAAGTATCTCTCTTACCGGACTACTGAGAGAATTAAAGGAATCTATGTAAAGCTCTTCGTGTAGTGCCCGGCAGATATTAAATTCTCATGAAGGTTAATTGTATTTATTATCATCTTCTTATATCGCTCATCTAGTTAATTTTAGCTATGTAGTGGTTATTGGAGGATAAGTAAAAGAAGGAAAGCTGGAGATATTTGATTTTATTTAGCTATCATCTGTTGACTTTGATAAGGTCTTCTGAGGTCAAATATGTACTGCTCACCTGCTTGTAAACATCATATAGTAGCTAATGCTGCTAGTTTTCTAGATTCCAATCAGGTGTAAAAAGCCATTATGGATCCAGTGTCTGTCTTGCTTTCCCAAGACTACTCTAGTCACTTGCTAAGATATGGAAAGTAGAGATATATATTTCCTTACACTTGTCTTGTTATAATGCACTTCAGCTTTCAGTACTGAAGGAACTTAAGTGACTAGTGTTTTCTTTATCTTCATAAGATTACTGTAAGGATTCAATAAAATAGAGCATATAACATATTTGAAGCCCTAGTGTTCAACACACAGCAGGCTCTCAATTCATATTTGCTACTATTACTACCTTCATACTTTGCAAAACACAGTTATCCTTGTGATGGACCAAGAAGTATAATACTACAAACAGCCAGTCCTAAAGTTCTGTATTTGTTATAGTTTAGTAGAAAGAATGAAAAATTCTACATTTTTTGGTTTGTTTTACAAAATACACAAACCAAGTTGCCAGCTAACAAGATGGAGTTTAGAAAACCATCCAGTCCAGATCTGGCACATCAGAAGTGGGAGAAGGAAGTGCATGTGTTGCATAATGCTGGATCCTTGCTATTCTCTGTGAGGAGAAACACACTGACATTCTCCTCTCCCCTGATCTGGATAGTTTACCATATATCATGGACATGCAAAACTTTTCAGTATTTAACACTATCTGATTTTAACTTTTATCAAGAAATTCCATAAAATAAAAACATACCTCAGAGAATAGCATTTTCCAAATATTATTAACTCCACAAGTTTATTCCACTCTTTTCTTTCCATATAGAGTAATCCTAAAACAGGGACAGTAGTCACAATAAATGTTCAGTTAAGAACATTTCTGCCACAGGTTATTCCTTAATTGTAATTCAAAATAGAAAACGAGAATAAAATCTACCTTTCGTAACTGAGATGGAATTTCAACTAATTTTTCTGTTTTGACTGAATTGAAGAAAACAGCAGGAAGTAAAATATGTATTAGTAAGTTATGTGAGACTCCCAAAGCAATTTGTTACCATGAAAAAATACCTTTTATGGGGCTATACTTTGAATATTGTCATGAGTGATGCCTCCATTTTAGTTTAAGTTATATGACTTGAGGTTATTACATTGAAATATTCAAAATTCTCTTTGACACACATACACACCTCTTTAAACACACAAACAAACCTCACAAGCTCAGAATGTCAGCTGTCATATCAAACACAGAGGGAAGACATTTTCCTTTCTCAAACCTGCATTTGGCTCCTTTGGGAGTAGAGAATGAAACTTCCTTAACACAAAAGGAGGTGTTTAAGATGTTTCTATTTGTATAACATTGTAAATTCTCTTTAGCATTTTTTCCCAGACTTACTTTTGAACATGAAATTATATATAGAACAAAGCTTCAGAGCCCCTATACCATTTTATACGTTTAAAACTTAGGTTATATCTCAGGACCTATTCACTAACAGTGTTTAAAAGTAAATCCATTATCGCAACAAGAGAAGAAAACTACAGACCAATACCTGATGAATATTGGTGCAAAATTCCTGAACAAAATACTAGCAAACTGAATTCAATGACACTTTGAAATGATTATACACCACGACTAAGTTGGATTCATACCTCGAATGTAAAGATGATTCAATATATGAAAATCAACCATTGTAAGACACCATATTAACAGAACGAATGACAAAACCCACATGATCATCTCAGTTGATGCAGAAAAAGCATTTGACAAAATTCAGGACCCTTTCATGATAAAAACACTCAACAAACTAAGAATAAAAGAAAAGTGCCTCAACATAATAAAAGCCCTATATGAAAAGCCCACAGTCAAAATCAGACTCAGTGGTGAAAGAGTGTTAAGTTTTTCCTCTAAAATCAGGAACAATGCAAGGATTGCTACTCTAGCCTCTCCTATTGAACTTAATGTTAGAACTCCTAGCCAGAGCAGTTAGATAAGGGAAAGAAATAAAAGACATCCAAATTGGAAAGGAAGATGTAAAACTGTCCCTGTTTGCAGATGATATGACCTTGTATGTAGAAAGCCCTAAAGATGCCATGCAAAAAACCCTCCAAACTGTTAAAACTAATGAACAATTTAAGGAAAGTTTCAGAACACAAAATCAATTGTGTTTCAGTACATTAACAATGAACCATCTAAAAATGAAATTAAGGAAAGAATCCCACCTACAATAGCATCAAGAAGGATAAAACACCTAGGAATAAATTCAACCAAGGAGGTGAAAGACCTGTACACTGAAAGCTACAAAACATTGCCAGAAGAAATAAAAGAAGATACAAATAAATAGAAAGACATTCCATGTTCATGGATTAGAAGACTTAATATTGTTAAAATGTCTATCTACCCCAAATAATCTACAGATTCAATTCAATCCCTATCAAAATCTCAATGGCAATATTTGCAGAAATAGAAACAGATCTTAAGATGCATATAGAATCTCAAGGAACCCTAAATAACCAAAACAGTCTTGAAAACAAAGAACACAGATGGAGGCCTCACACTTCCTGATTTCAAAACATACTACAAGTGGGACTTCCCTG
The DNA here is from genome assembly GCF_011762595.2 of Tursiops truncatus. NCBI lineage: Eukaryota > Metazoa > Chordata > Mammalia > Artiodactyla > Delphinidae > Tursiops > Tursiops truncatus. Next base: position 90,695,689 of record NC_047043.1, on the reverse strand, counting down.
GTGGTCCAGTGGTTGAGACTTCACCTTCCAATGCAGTGGGTACGGGTTTGATGCCTGGTGGGGGAGCTAAGATCCCTCATGGGATGTGCCTCATGGCCAAAAAACCAAAACATGGGACAGAAACAATATTATAACAAATTCAATAAAGACTTTAAAAATGGTCCACGTCAAAAAAATCTTTAAAAAAACCCAAGAAAACATACTACAAGTAATAATAACCAGAGATAGACATATAGACCAATGGAACAGAGAGCCCAGAAATAAACTCTTCCGTATATGATTAGATGATCTTTGACAAGTGTGCCAAGACTACACAATGAGGAAAGGATAGTGTGTTCAACAAGTGGTGTTAGATATCCACTGCAAAAGAATGAAGTTGGGCCCCAAGAGGATAGCTACTGTCAAAAGAACAGAAAATAACAAACTTTTGGTGAGGATGTGAAGAAATTAAAACTCTTGTGCACTACGGGTTGGAATGTAAAATGGTGCAGCCATTATGGAAAACTGTATGGAGGGTTCCTCAAAAAATTAGAAACAGAATTACCATATGATCCAACAATCCCACTTCTGGGTATGTATTCAAAAGAATTCAAAGCAGGATCTCAAAGGAATATGTGCATACCAATGTAAACTGCAGTATCATTCACAATGGCAAGAGGTGTCCAGTGTCCAGTGGACATCAGATGTCCACTGATGGGTGAATGGAAAAAGAAAACATGGCATATATATAAAGTGGGATATTATGCAGCTTTAAAAAAGAAGGAAACCCTGTGATATCTACAATATGGATGAACCCTGAGGACATTACACTAGATGAAATAAGCCGGTCACAAAAAGACAAAATACTGTATGATTCCACTCATATGAATTATTTTAAATAGTCAAAATCATAGAAAGAGAAAGTAGAGAGGTGGTTGCTAAGGATTGTAGGGAGAGAAAAGAGAGGATTAGATTTTAATGGGTAGAGTATCAGTTTTGCAAGATGAAAAAGTTTGAGAGATCTGTTGTACAACAATGTGAATATATTTCAACACTACTTAACTATACACTTAAAAATGGAAGATGGTAGATTTAATGTTAGGGCTTTTCATTATAATGAAGTAAATTAATTATAATACAGGCCAACTTTTATCACCCACATACAAATTAAGATCTTAAATTCTGCAACAAATAAAAAATGGCTGGCACAGATCTTTTTAAAAGTAAAATTGCTTTGTTCTAGGGCTGACTGAACTAAGTTGGTCAAATGTGAGAAGAAAATGTCTTCCACAAACAATTCTGGCAGTTTAAAGGAACAATCCCTTAAATAACAAACCGTGGCTTTAAAGGCCCAGAATTGGCAAGGGATGCCTTTCAAAGAGGCCCACAAACAACTATATAATTGAATTTGATGCTTCTTTTTCTAACAATATATGTTTGGAACACTCTGCTCTGAATATAAAATTCCATAGGAAATGGACTGCATGGTCATCACCATCCGTGAAGTTGGCACTGACCCCCATTTCTCCCATAGAATCATGTCAGATGGGATGTTAGTTTAACAAAATCACAATAGTTGATAGGAATTTGGGCTAGGATCCTCATTCATTAAGTTCTTAGGGAGTTGAGCGAAAGAAATAAGCAATCACAGTAACATGACGGTTATGTGAATTCTAGGTATACTAAATCCAAATAGCGCTCAACTTATAGGAAGAACTCTGTCCTGGGGGAATCAAGTGATCTGGACTCAGAGTCCAACTTCTTCACTTACTCACTAGAAGTGTTACCTTGTATGAGCTACATACATTCATTGTGTCTCAGTTTCTATGGCTTAAATTAAGGCTAATTATACATACTTCATATATGAAAACTATGAACACTAAATAAAATACTCTATGTGAAAGTATTCAGCCCAGAATCTGGGGAAGAGTCCAGCACAGACTGAGTCCTCAAATCCTTGTCTGAATCTCTGGAACCTCATCAAGTTTGCCGTTAAATTTCATTCTCACCCTGCAGGGCTTTTGGGAGGTAAGGAATAGGCAAATCTCTTTAAGACTCTTGGGCATAACAGGTACTTTTTAAAAATTTATATCTTTTTTTATTTAAAAAAATAATTTTTTCTAATTATTTCTAAACTATTATTGTTTACCATTTCCATTATATTTTCAATCAGTATTATTGGAATTAATAGTGTTAGAAATTCAGAGACCAAATATTACACTTGGGCTAAATTAAAACCTGATGCAGGCAAGCATATTATGAAACACAAACTCCCCACATGGAAACTAGCATCATCTCAGAGACATTATTAGTCACAGCAATGAGGAACTAAAAGTTTGATCTCCTAAAATATGAAGAAAATGCCTTCATAGGACATGTGCTTTTATGCAAAGTTTCTTTGGTGGCCAAATTCATGTACATATGTACATATGTACACCATGTACATAATGTTCAGAAAAATCAGTCTTTTAGCTCTGTCAGTCCCCAAAAATCCAGGGCTAATGCCACATTCAGATTTGCATGTCTTCTTTTGGGAATGGCTTGAATAATGGAGAAATGGGATTTTTGTTCCAGTAAGCTTTCCTCTGGTTATAAACAATGATTGTCTCAATACAAATTCTCCCTGTAGCCACCCTCCTGATGTGGGTGGGGGCTTGCATGGGGGGCTAAGGTACAGCCAGACTTCCCTTGATGGATTGACCCCCCAAAGGGAATCCCCCCGGGTCTGAAGGCCACCTTGACTTCTACTGCAGGTACAAGTGGCTGATTGTTAGACTCACAAGGTTGTTAAGCTTTTTGAAACAGGAATTTAGCATAGAGTTAAGAGTGTGGCTTCTGGAGAGACATACCTGGTTTCAAATTCAGCTCTGTGAACTTGGGCAAGTTATTGAAGCTTTCTATTTCCCTTGTTTTAGAAAATGGATATAATGAAACCTTCTTTGCCAAGGGTGGTTAAGAGAAGTAGAATGAGATGTTAAACACAGAGCTTTTGGTCGAGGGCCTGGCACATAGCAAGTACTCAACAGATATTAGCTATTATTGTTTACAGTTTTGATGTCTCATATTGAATCTGAGTCTCTTTATGGGCACTGAGGATGACAGGGTAGTGGAAATCAGTAGAGGGTGCCCTTTGTGGTATTAGCAACTGCAAGTCCTGAAAAGGGCCTGGCCAGAGACCTAACAATGTAGATGACTAGTGTAGGTGGAGACCTTCTAACAGTGTAGATGACTAGTGTAGGTAGAGCCAGAGAGAGAGAGAGAGATTACAGAGATTTCTTTATGGAGGGTATATTTTATTTCCCTTGAGCAGGAAAGAAGGTCTTGCAAATGCATTCTGAATGCTGAATCTGCATGGACTTTTTTTTTTTTTTTTTTTTTTTTTGCCGTACGCGGGCCTCTCACTGTTGTGGCCTCTCCCGTTGCGGAGCACAGGCTCCGGACGCGCAGGCTCAGCGGCCATGGCTCACGGGCCCAGCCGCTCTGCGGCATGTGGGATCTTCCCGGACCAGGGCACGAACCCGTGTCCCCTGCGTCGGCAGGCGGACTCTCAACCACTGCGCCACCAGGGAAGCCTGCATGGACTATTTTTAAAGACACTAGTTTCTTGGACTTTTGTTTGGCCCCTGACCCTTTCTTTTAGATTTTTTTCTCCATTTTCCAAAATTAAGTTCCTTGTTCACACATTATCCAAAGTGAAGCACCCTGTAGTGTGTGTTAGTGATCACAGATGGAGGGTGCGTATGGGAGGAGAAGCTATAGTCATCTCCATAATGCATGAAGAAAACAGTGAAGTGCATCCCCTCGCAAGGACATAACGGAGCTTGCTGAGGCTCTTTTGCATAAGGAACTGTTCCTGAGAGCCCACATTATTCATCAGCAAACAGTGCAGCAGTGTGTGAGTGGGCCGAGCAATAGGATGAGGACGCCAGGGAAAGGATTCTTACTTTTGGCTTCACCACAAACTTTCTAGGTGACCGTGAGCAAGTCCAGTGACTTTGTGTCCTATTTTATTTGTCTTACAGTAAGTGGGTTGAGAGGAGGGACAGTCACAGCTTCCTAGACCAACATGAACCTCGGGAAGTCATCTTAGCCCATTCTCCCATGTCATGAAAACTATACTTCGAACCATTCAGAGAGGTAATCCTTCCTCCTGCCTTCCCTTCTTCTTCTTACCTCCTTCTCTTCTTTTCCCCCTTTCTTTCCTTTGTTTCCCTTTTTTGGTTCTTAAATTGTTGTAGAGGCATGGTGTTTGATCTCAAACTGCAGTGCCTTCAGGAGCCAGGTAGGTCAAGTCAGCTGAGTAGAACACAGAAGGAAGTAGTGGTCGTGTAAAAAGCTGGAGAGTGCATGCACTCCAAGAGGCATCCATGGATGTTTATAACTGTACAAGCTAAAAAAAAAAAAATCTACTTTTTGAGGCTTTTTATGGCATGTGGCCAGTCTGACACATCTGAATTATTTAAATATCACCATAAATAACCATTATCACCAATAATGCTGAGCTAATGGGAGGATCTGATAATTAGATATCAATTTTCAAATATTATTGGCAAATACTCCATATGTGAAAACCTATAATTAGAAACAGTATATTACAGTGTGACTCTTTGCTCTGAAGAAAACCTGTTTAGTGCTTTTTAAAAAACCATTACATTTACAAAAATTCATCTTACACTCCTTTTCTTTTGGAAGACCTACTTTTAAAGGCAGGCAGAACCTTAGAGATACCCTAGGTGATCCAGGATGACCCAGTTAATTGGCAGAGGAACAAAATAAAACACAAATGTCTTGATCCCCGATTCAGCATTTCCTGCTCTGACCATTTTAAAATTCTGTGTTGGTTTTTCTGGTTCCCAGAGAAAAATTTGGTTGTCCTTTCCCTAATTTCATTTTCTTCTTGTATTTGTTATTCTTAATTAACAAAGACTCAAAAATTCTCTGGCACACTTAGGCGGTACAAATGCACTAGTGTGTAAAGCAGAGGATGGACACAAGTGATCCTTTGATTCCCCCTCATTTTCCTTCCTCTTTTGGGCTGGGGCAAATCCATCACACCGCAGGTGCAGCATCAGCCAACACCTCTGGGAAAAGCTCAAAGGCGCAGCTGGCCTCCAAGCTGAGGGTATAAGCTGGAGCCACAATTCATCAGGCTCCTGAGAGGAGCTGGGCATGGCAGCACATTAGCCATTGTAGGAGGGTTGGCCAGGAATGGTAAACAGGGCAGGCTAGGACTGCATGAACTGAAGAAGTACAAAAGAAAATTTTAAAAAGGCAAAAGAAACACGAGAGCCAAAAGCCCAGAGCCACCTGCCGTGAATCCAAATCCAAGTAGCTGGCTTGGCATGATCAGGAAGGTGCTTGTGGAAGAGCCCTGGGGAAGAACATCAACTTCAGATTCTGATTTGGCTTCAACTGATCAAAGGCTAGCAGGCTAGCCTCCCTTTGAAATGAGGAGCACAAACTGTGAAAATTGGATAAGGCCTTAGAGATCACCTGGCACATCTAAAAAAACCTCTCATTTCACAGAGGACACCTCAGAGAGGTGAGATCACATATTTGGAGGCCAAGCTGGACTGCATTCCTACTCTCCAAAAACAGGGTCCTTTACAGAACCCTACACTGCTTCACTTGGTCTGGGATTAGGTGAAATTCATATTCTGGCAGGGTCTAAATGGGCAGGGTCCAAAACTCTCTGAAGGATGTTGGCCTCTAGCACTCCATTAATCGGTTACCATTTATTAGACGCATAGGAAAACATTCAATTTAGGAAGAGTGCTGTGGCTTGTTTAGTAACCTCTGTCTTGACCTTTGCTTAGGTAGATCAGAGATAGGGTGGACAGCTCAATCAATCATGCTGATGGCCAACTTATTACAAAAAGTTAAGTCAGGTCATCTAAACAATGTTCATTAATTTTTTAAAACATGGCAGTGAATTGATTATAATGGTTGATTTGTTCTATAACTTTAATTTGTAAAATGCGTAAATTGAACTTCCTTTAATTTGATGGATTGTGTGTTGCAAACTCTATAAGGGCATAGATATTCAAATGTGAGAAGTGTAAAGTGGATTTCAAACATGAGTAGGAGTTGGAAAGTGAGCATTAAAGACAGGAGACGCCTCATGAATAATAATAATATGAATTAGCTAACTTTATTAATAGACTTACTTTAATAGAAGACTTACTATGTACTAACCACTATAGTGAGTGACTTACATGTATATGGTATAAAGTGTGATCGTCCCTATTTTTCAAAGAGAGGTGAAGTCGCTTGTCCAAGATCTCAAATGAGACTGAGTCAAGGATATAAGGCTCATGCCCTAATACTGTCTAGTTCTGAATCTTATCTGGTTTGGAGGTAGTTCAAAAATCAGAGTGGTGCAGAGATTGGAGTATTAGATGAAGAGTTAGGTGACCCGAGTCCTTAGCTCTGGTTTTTCCTCCGACTCAGATCATGCTGGCCATCTTTCCTGCCTGTAAGTGGTGGGTTGGGCAAGTCTAGGTGATGTCTTAGGACTCTTTTTCTGAGTTTCAACTCTTAATAGCACCCGTGTAAGCAGCACTTCTTACACCTGCGAAAAACACTTGATCCTGGCTTTTTAAGAGAAACTGTGTTTAGCAATTTTTTTAAAAAAGAAATGGTCTAAAGAGGCAGACAGAGCTAGGGCCATATCCTGGAACTACATACGTCACCTTGGACAGATTAGTCTAACTCTCTGGGCCTTGGTTTCCTCACCTGTTGGAAGGGGATCAACATTTATCTGCCTCACATGGGTGTTGTGAAGATTAAATGAGACAGCATGACTTGAGCAGTGCCTGGTACATAGTAGAATCTCAATAATCATACATTTCCTTTGGAGTTCTCAACTTAGAAAATTAGAGTCAGGTGCTGAAAACCGACTTAATATCTACTCTTCCAACAAGGAAATTAATACATTTCCTGAAAATTATCTGGAACAGCTTTTCTTTTCTTTCTTCTTTTCTTCTTTTGCTTCTCTCTCTCTCTCCCTCTTCCTCTCCCTCTCCCTCCCTCTCTCTCTTTCTCTCACTCACTCTCGCTCTCAAGCCCAACCCTTATTTAGTGCTTTATTTTTCCCTCATAACATCCTTGGGAGGTAGGAACTATGATTGTCCCTTTTCACACTGAAGAAACCAAGGCATAGAGATATTAAGTAACCTGCTCAAGACATACAGCTAGAAAGTGATGGAGAAGGACTTAAACTAAGACAGCCTGGCTCCAAAGCCCATGCCCTAAACACCACCTCCCACATGTCACATGATCATCCCAAAGAACCCTTGCTTTTGAATCAGAGGAGTGGGACTGTCCATGAAGTATCAAAAGTATAGATTGGCTGGCTGGGAGCATTTATAGCTCTTAAAGGCAATACAGATTCCTCCCAAATGACTGGAGCTCAAGAGATCAGAGTGAAGATCTAGGGATGGATCATCTCTATGCCAAAAATCTTGTGTACCACTGAGACATCTTCTATCCCTCAGTTAAGGACAGAATAGATTTCTAGAATATTAGAAAGATTTTAGAACACAGGCACAAGAGTAGTTCTGCAGTTTGGTTGCAACGAATCTTTACAGAAGAATCTGGTAGGTACCACGATTTTTTTAAAAATTAATTTACTTTTTAAATTTTATTTATTTATTAATTTATTTTTGGCTGTGTTGGGTCTTTGTTGCTGTGTGCGGGCTTTTCTCTGGTTGCGGCAGGTGGGGGCTACTCTTCACTGCGGTGCACGGGCTTCTCATTGCGGTGGCTTCTCTTGTTGCAGAGCATAGGCTCTAGGTGCATGGGCTTCAGTAGTTGTGGCATGTGGGCTCAGTAGTTATGGCTTGCAGGCTCTAGAGCGCAGGCTCAGGAGTTGTGGAGCACGGGCTTAGTTGTTCTGTGGCATGTCGGATCTTCCTGGACCAGGGCTCGAACCCATGTCCCCTGCATTGGCAGGCGGATTCTTAACGACTACACCACCAGGGAAGCCCAGTACCACGATTTTTATTTTGTTTTATTTTAACATGAAATACAGGTATATAAGCAGGTGTCCTTCTCCCTCAGACCAAACAATGGGCAGGACTCAGAAAAGGCTCAACCTGCAAACTCCCCAATTATCACATTACCACCTTCAAAGTTCAATTCTCCCTTTTCCCCAGCTCATTTCCAAAATGCATTTTCAAAGGCAATGTCATTTTTGGAATTAAGACTGTGTCACGCATTTATTTTAATGAGACAATGCTAATTAAATCTTTACATGCTGGTTACTTAGAGTTTCAATTTTGCAGTTTAATGGTAAAACCCTTTAAGGAATTCTCCTTTGCAAGCACTATGCTAAAAGGGTGCATACACCTCTCTACCTTTAGAGAGGTTGAATGACAACCCAAGCATTTCCATTTCCAAATGAGTTAAATCCTTCGCCAAACAAAGAAACAAAAAATAAAGCAAGGGATGGGCATTTACCAATACATTTATGTATCGTTCTTAAATACTCTGGCTGCAAAGATGTAAACAAAAAGCAAAGGGAGTTAAATTGTTAGCCCAAGAAAGATAGGAAGCATCTCTTCCAAATAATGAGGTATTTTCTAGCCTTGTAGACACTTCCCATTTTTACATCTAATGTTTGTTGTGGAGTCGTTTTGGCTGAGTAGTAGTCATAATAATAGCAGTCAGTACTTGCTAACAGCAGTTAGCTCTTACAGTGCCACAGGCACTGCACTAAGCACTTTACATAAATTATTGCATTTAATGCTCACAACCCTATGAGGTAGGAAACATTAATTTTTCTATTTTTATGGATGATGAAATGGAGACTCAGAAAAATGAAATAAGCTGGCCAAGATCTTGGAGCCAGTAGAGTGGTGGAGAGTCTGTGAATCCAGGCACCTGAGGCCAGAGGCCAAATGATGCTCCTCTTCTATCCCAGTCTGTCTGGGCAGGGGGAGTCCTTGCCAAGATTTTAATCTGCCAGGACTAAATTGAGTTTCATGCGGTAGAGACCCTGTTTCCGTCTTGTTCACAATGACACTGCCCTGGCATCTACATAGTGGGCACTCAATAAATAAATAAAATAATTGAATCAATTAAAATGTGCTTTCCAGGTGCCCAAATATGACAATGATATTAAGCTTGCAAATGTTCAGTCCTACTGGGTCTCTTCTACATTTGGGCTGATATAAACCCTGTGCTTTTAAATGTCACACTTTTATTTAAAATAAAGAAGAAGAAGAAAAAGCTTCCAGTTTAGCACATATCTGCTCCCCATCCATCCTCATGCTTGTGATTTATGAAAATCCTGCTCTCTGATTTTTTTTCCAGACTCTGATGAAATCAGGATTCAGACTAAATGCAAAAGAGATCTAATAAACTGATGCCTACTTTAATTAGATTCATAAAATCAAACAAATACTCATTGGGTGTTTACTGTGTCACAGAGCCAGAAAGACCAGACCCTGCCCTTAAAGAATTTATAATCCTGTGGAGAGAGAAGACAAATACACAAGTGACTCTGTAAAATAAGATACATGTCAAAAGGAAGGAGTGAGTAGATATGTGGATCCTTGGGAAGCAGAGATCAGAGTTGCCAGCATGTGACAGCTCCATCAGCGCTCTCCAGTCCAACCCTCTGATGACAGAAGTGTTCTGTACTGGCGCTTCCCAACAGGGGATTGAGTAAGCTACTGAGTACTGGAAATGTAGCCGGTATGAATGAGAAATGGAATTTAAAATTTTTATTTCAACTACATGTAAACAGCCAGATGTGGCCAGCAGCTACCATATTGGGCAGCAGAGCCCTAGATCTACAAACTTAGCTGTTTATTACCCAGGGATCTTTTTAAGAATGCAGATTCTCATTCCTTATGGAGATTTTGATGAGGTTGGTCTGGGATAGGGTTTGGGTGTATAAAGCTCCACATGGGGCTCTAAAGCAGACCAAGTTTAATACTCCAGCCTCAGGCTATCCTAGCTGGGCTCTGCCCTATCACCACGCACAGGCTCAGAGGGTCTGGCAGCCACGTTGGCCTGGGCCTGATAAAGGCAAAGATGTCGCTTGACTTGGCTTTGCTCTAAGCCACTCTGTTTCCTTCCTACATCTACTCAACCAGATGTTTTTAGAGGTGACCCAAACTCTAAGCTAATATATAACTGAGGTCCAAGGTTGTGTTTTATTCCTCTTGGTAGGCACTGTGCCACAGTGCCTGGCCTATGAGTGGTATATAAATGTTGGCTGAAACAACCAAGATATGTCACAAAACACATTTTCAAGAGTCTTCCACTCATGGGGCCTGCCACCCCAGAGAACAAAGTCCACCTGAAACATGTGTATGGATGATGGTGTGCAAAAGGCAAACATAGGAAAGCCAATGCACTCTTTAAAAGATTCATAATTTGACTCCAGAAGGAAAGTCATAAAGAAAGAATTCTTTTGTCCAGATCTCAGGATAAGGCAAACAAGTCTGGACTCTTGCCTTCAAGCCAAGTATCAGAGTGCACCGTTGTTCTCCTTACCTTCTTTGAAAATAGTTGTCAGAAACCATCCTGCATAAAAACTAACCTAAACAAAAAATGTCTGTCCCTGCCATGATTCTTTGTCTATTTCCTAAAGACAAGGCTGAGTGTAGGAAACTTTTTAGAAATTATGAATTTTTGATGGTGTTTGCTACACAGTGCCTGGTAGAGTGCTGAGTGTTTAGGGGGCACTCAGAATCCGTTGTGGAATGAATAGGCCTTTAGGTGCTAATGCCCCTGTTTTGTTTTAAGCATTTTAGTTGGCTCCCATCAAAAACATTTGTCATTTTGGGATCATAACCTTGGGCAAGATAATAGTAGAAGACATGAGATAAAAGTAATGCTAAAAACCAGCAAGGCAAATTCATATTATGGTAGGAAAGATGGAAATCGTTTTTGAGAACTCAGGAAATGATCTCTATATTTCCTGCTAGAAGAAAGGGGATGGGAAAACATGCCAACTGATAAGGCAGCTCTTGAGAAGATGAGAGTAAACTCAGGATTTTGAGCCAACAGACTCCAGCTCTGCATGCATGAGAGTCACTTTTCTAGACTCCAGGTCCTCCTTTGAGAGCAGTGTGAGCATCCTTTCTTCATGGGGTCGTTTAAAAGGCTCAAATAAATTGTACTCCCTCAAAAAGATATGTTGAAGTCCTAACCCCTGGGACCTCAGAAAGTGACCTTTTTTGGAAATAGGGTTGTTGCAGATGTAATTAGTTAAGATGGGGTCATACTGGCGCAGGGTGAGCCCCTAATCCAATATAACTGGTGTCCTTATAAGAGGGAAGATGATGTGAATACAGGGACACACAGGGAGAATGCCCTGTGTCAATGAAGGCAGAGACTGGAGTTATACAGCTACACCAGTACACAAGGAACACCAGTTTGCCAGCAAACCCCCAGATGCTAGGAAGGGGCAAGGAAGGGACCCTCTGCAGGTTTCAGAGGAAGCATGACCCTGCTGATATCCTGATACCTTGATTTCAGACTTCTAGCCACCCAAACTGTGAAACAATAAATTTCTGTTGTTTACGTCACCCAGTTTTTGGTACTTTATTATGGCAGTCCTGAAAATAATACAGTGCTATATGTGTATTAACTACTTTCCTAATTATTTTTACATGAATGCTTATTTTATTTAATATTTATGGTGCTCACTCTGCTCACCACCTTTCTCCCCACTGCATACCTACAACACATACACTGATTATGAAAAGAGGTTGTTTTCTACCATTGCCTATACATCCTGTGGATAGGGAGATACCCATTCTTAATTTTAAATGTCGTGGTAAACTTGACAGTCTTTAGAGCTTCTTCTCTAGGACTTAGCAAGCAAGACTAATACTTACTCATGAGCTATTTCAGCTCCATGCCAAAATCATTTTTCCTCCACTGTTTTGAAAGTCATGTGCCAGTTACAGTTTGCAGACTTCTTGAACCTACAGTCTTTCAAATCCCTTTTAAACCTCAGATTCTAAGACAGGCAAAGGAAGCTGGACCAGGAAAAAAATTTTTCTTTCTGTTTACATTACTTGCAGGATCAAGAAATTTTTTTTCTTTCTTTCTTCGTAAGAAATGAGCTATTTTTGCATAACTGGAATCATAAGGTAGCAATTTAACATTATTGAATTGAGAAACCGACAGAAGGCTAAACAGAACAAAACATGAACCAACAACTGGGCTATTTTTATTGCTCCTTTTTAGTACCAGCAAGCGCAGTGATATAAAAACTACCATGAAATTAATTAATTTTAGTCTTTTTACAAATTATTTTAACTCTCCTCCCATAATATGTCTATATAAAATAATTGCTCTGTAATTACCGACATGATTAAATGTTAAATAAATGCGAGATCTTTAGTTGGGCAGCCTTAACATGCCTAGAAGGCTGAGTTTCACTACTTCTTTTTAAGAATTTCACAGTATATTGCTTAGTATTTTCACTGCACACATGGATTTCACCATGCCATGTTAATAAATGTTCCATAAGGAGCCAGTTGCTACAATGCCTCTTGATTATACATTCAAAACTACAGATAGACCAGTGGAAAAAATAGACTCATCATGGTTGGTACGGAAAGTGCCAATATGTAGGCTGCTAATACAAACGCTGTAGATTTTTGGATGCCAACTAAGTCAAGCAACTCCATTAGATTGTATTAGATTTTCTTTTGCTCCCAGACTGAACGAGAGTTTAGTTTGTAATAGTGAAAATAACTTCTCATCTAAAAAATGGCAAACATTTTTACATCCATTTCAGAATATTTATTGCGTTTTCCTTTGCTCAAAGAGAGTTCTGTACTATCTTTTGTTATATTTTTTTATATCCAGTAGTAATCTTTATTACCTAACTGACATTTTCACAAAATTTTTATTGAAAAAATGAAAGCATCCAATGTCCTTCAGAGGGGAGCCTATACTTTTAGATCTCATCTAGCGATATTTCTCTAAAGAATCTGACTGCTTAGAGTTTGCCAAATAGGAGACTAAGTGCTGTTTAAACCTCAGACTGAGAAAATGTCAAGAACATATCCCTTCCACATTGAAATGCTCCTTTAAAATTTGGAGACCGACATATAGAAGTATACATATCTTTAGTGTAAAAAGTTCCTGCTACTCAAGGTTAAAGACTGCAGTGTTTCAGGGAGTGACAGTATTTGCCCTTCAGTTTGATAGACCTTAAGCACATTGTATTTCTACAGAATGCCATCTTTTTTAAAGAAGCAAAATAAAGCCATCTGTCCCTGAACTCTTAAAATAAACTTGGTTTCAGTTCTTTTTCTAAACTATTTTTATATGACTTTGTTCTAATAAGGACTCAAAGAACCTGATTTTCTTCATCATTGGGAGAGGATAAATATAGCAAAAAGTGTGCCTGCCTGTTCAAACCTTCCCTTTGAAGGCTTGGGGGCTGCAGTGGCTCTGTAAGGAAGCGTGCTAAGATAGCCAAAGGCCAGGGGTGCGGAGCAGGATATAGAGCAAGAGGAACAGCACCGTGGGAAGTGCTTTGCCTATATTCTCACAGCACGAGATGGTGGCAGATGTGATTATTTTCATTTTATAAATGACCTTAGGGCTCAGTGATCAAGTGACTTACCAGAATTCCCACAGCTAATTGGTAAAAGAGCTGATATTCAACCCAAGTATGTTACAGTCTGAGTGAGAACCCTTTCTGTGAACCCACTTGCCTCAGTGATCTTTTTTTTAAAAAATAAATTTATTTACTTATTTATTTATGGCTGTCTTCGTTGCCGTGCGCGGGCTTTCTCTAGTTGCTGTGAGCGGGGGCTACTCTGTTGCGGTGCGCGGGCTTCTCACTGCGGTGGCTTCTCTTGTTACAGAGCGCGGGCTCTAGGCATGCGGGCTTCAGTAGTTGTGGCACGTGGGCTCAGTAGTTGTGGTGCACGGGCTTAGTTGCTCCGCGGCATGTGGGATCTTCCCAGACCAGGGCTCAAACCCGTGTCCCCTAAATTGGCAGGCAGATTCTTAACCACTGCGCCACCAGGGAAGCCCCGCCTCAGTGATGTTATGGGACCTCCAGTAAGTAGCACGAATAGACTGCAGCTGTTCTCCCAGGTACACAGAATAAAACTAACTTGTAAAGTAAAACCTTGGTTAATCAGAAGATTAGGCTCAGGGAATTTGCAAATTTAAAGGTTTCCTAGAAAGCTTTTAGCTTCAATCTCTAATACCCACTTTCTTGCCTTTGATAATGGTAGTTAAATTTTTGTTTTTTTAAAAGACATTTTTTCTTCAAGGTCTTGATAATGAACTCATATTGGAAATTTTTTAAAAATCTAAAGCCTTGGTTATTAAACTTATTTTCTTCCAATTTCCCATTTTCTCCTAAAAGTAGACTCTAGAGGAAAAGAATTCCAGTTAATTAGGATTTTAGTAATCTGGTTTTTAAATTGGTTTAGTAAATTAAAATCAGGTGAAAGCTACCTCCCTGAATTTGAAATAGTTTCTTATTATAGATTCTCTTTGATGCCAATGTGTTCACCTATGTTAGTATGCATTCAAAACTAATGGTCCAATACTCAAAGTACTTCAGCTCATGGATGACCTGGATGCCATAAATCCACCAGAGCACATTAGTGGGATGGTTCTTAATTACACAGTTTAGGCTTTGTGTAATCAATGATGCAAAGGAACAGCTGAGAACATTAACATGCCAGCAGGCATTGTAAATCATAACACATTCTATACTCTCTTCAATTCATGTGTCTTATTAAATTAAAAGTTAAAAGAATAGTTTCAGTTAAATATCTTGTATTGCCATCATAACCATTAAAATATAAAATGATCCAATGCTATTATAAGATCATCTTTATTACTTTTCCTAGTTTTCTAATGGAAATTGTAGTTACTTTTTGAACTTTAAATATAGGAATGATATTTTTAATGAAGCAAAATTAAAGTTATCTCTTAGAAAGGTTGACTAAATAAAAAGGTTATTTCATAATAAAGTACATTTTAGAATAAAATGCAGTGCAATCTTTATCTATCTAGGACTAACATGCACCTTAAAAGCTTTCTGTAGAGCTTTAGGTTTAAGAAGTACACTATTTAAACTGTGGAATGTTCAACTGGTTATAATAGTGATGAAATATATTAATGTTGTTTTATTATTACTTCAAGTTATATTTAAATGAGGATAATGAAGACATAATTTGAACACAAGACCAGAAAATGAGAATTATTTTCTTGGAGAATTAAGCAACTTGTAGTAAGCTTCAGCAACTTGGGATAAAATATGGACAGGTAACTGATTTTTGCTTCAGGACTTTTAAGTCTCCAAAATCTAACAATCACCCATGTTAGCACTCATGAGAAAATTCTGAGTTCAGAAGTATTACCATCAACATGTGGCTGGCAATTAGGTTATTGTACCCTTCAAAGGAACAATAGAAATGAATTAGAATAGCTGACCGGGCAGTTCTTCTGTGTAAGGCACTGTTGGGGAGTAGGGGGAAGCAGGCGTCATAAGTGGAGGTGAAGTTGTATGCAAAGCAGTGGTGTCTTGAGACAATTGTGAGCATTTCTTTTCACATCCAAGTTTACAGACATCATGTTGTTAGCTTACGATTGGTCATGGTGAGTGTACTTTACACTACAGAAATTGGCAAACACTACGAATCAGGCTCATCTTTTTGGAGAGCTGACTGTTAAAACATTTACCAGCACACTGCTGGTGTCAAGGCACCAAAGTAGCAGAGGCGGAATAGGTACATGGAATCAGAACTATTTCATTGTGAATGAGATTCAAGGTCTCTAAGGTAGGAATGGAAATCAAGACAGAAAAGAAGGATGGTGCCTAGCTATGGAGGGCTTTTTATGCTTCACTAGGAAGTATTCTCTCAATTTATTATCCTTGTCAGAGACCTAGCAGAAAACAGAAGGTACATTCAAAACGAGTGAATAAAGAAAATTTTAAAAAAGGGACCATTTACAAGGCATGGACAAGGTTAAGGTAAACTCACAAAGGGTGGCCAAACACTCCTGAGCTAGCTACTGCACGAAGCAGAAGTCAACAAAAACCAGATGGCAGAGGACCCACTGGGACAGTCCATACAATCTGATTCTCAGGTTACAAAGCAAAGTGGAGTAGGGTGGTTCTGGAGGGGTATGGAAAATATCCAGCACAATCTCATTATCAGTGGGGACCACTAAATGTCTTTGCAGGGAACTATGGGATCATTTCTACAATTCATAAAGATTGATCCACCGGCTGTGTGTAAGACAGGAGAGGGAACATAATGGATATGGGGGAACCCACTAAGAAGCACTTTCAATAAGCTAAATAAGAGGTAATGAGAAGTGAAATTCGTAAGACTTAAGAAGATCTCAAGAGGCATGGAGAGAAAAGTAGAATAATAGGGCTTCCCTGGTGGCGCAGTGGTTGAGAATCTGCCTGCCAATGCAGGGGACACGGGTTCGAGCCCTGGTCTGGGAGGATCCCACATGCCGCGGAGCAGCTGGGCCCGTAAGCCACAACTACTGAGCCTGCAAGTCTGGAACCTGTGCTCCCAACAAGAGAGGCCGCGATAGTGAGAGGCCCGCGCACCGCGATGAAGAGTGGTCCCCGCTCGCCGCAACTAGAGAAAGCCCTCGCACAGAAACGAAGACCCGACACAGCCAAAAATAAATATAAAAATAAATAAATAAAAGATTACTATTAAAAAAAAAAAGTAGAATAGTAATAAAAGTGTTCAGGGAACCAGAGATGTACTGCTATAAAGCACAGTACAAAGATGAAGGATAATGGCATCTTACTGAAAAATAAATGACTGTCTCCATCATCTCCTTTGATAACTATTTGGTGATAGTGTCTGAATTAAGTTATATGTCAATACAAAGATGAAGCGAAAACAAATTATTACAGGGGCAGCATGCTAACTCAGTGCTGAAACGACCTCTGTATTATGAACCATAATTGAGATCAGGCAGAAAAGTAGATCTCTCCATGGAGGACAAATCAATAACAACTAGGTTTTATGGTCATTAGCACCCTAATGAAATTACTTACCATCTAAATCTCTTGGAGGATCTTGAACACTCAACATCAGTCACGTCTTTCATGTTAACACCCGGCCAGATGTGGCTAAGTGCAATTTACATGATGGAGACCAGGAACAAGAATGATATTCCACACATGAAACATTTGCATACCAAGCAAGAGGGTTTTAAGATAACCCTAAACTAGTATTTAAAAATTTACATCTGTGGGCAACACAGTTGATGTGTTGTCAGTTAGCTAGTGTCTTAATCAGGGGTTCATCTATAATAAAAGGAAATGTATTACGGGGGGAAAAAGGCAATGGAGAGCAGGAAATAAAAGGATGTGTATTAGCTTACTAGACACTGTGTCACTCTCACATACATTTTATCTTTAACCAAGAGGTGGAAAAGTTAAGTAACATGCCCAAGACCACACAGAAAGGAAGGAGAGACTTTCTCCTCCTGTGCTCTTTAGCTCTTAGTCTTGGTATGTCAGTCCAAATATGTCAAGGCATTGGCATGCCACTCAGCCAGCTCAGGCACCTGAACCCTTGCTCCTGCAATTCTTCTCTCCAGGAATTCAAGCCTTCTGTTCTCTTCCCCTTTCCATGACTAGATTCAACACATCCCATCCCTTCTGTACATAATGCAAACTCCCGCCTTTGCGGAACTTCATAATAATCTGTCTTGTCTGAACTCTAGTGTACTTTCGAGGAAGGGGGAAAGGAAGGTCTGAGATTAATGGCCTCCCTTTTGCTCTATTCTAAGCCTCACGGGTCTTCTGTTTCTCAAACCCATCGAGTTTCTTCCAACCTCCAAATCTTAGCTTACAAAGCTCCCCCCTGCACCCCACTGCCTGGCTAATTCTCACTTATGCTTGGGATTTTGGTTGAAATGTCACTTCTTTAGGCAGGTCTTCTCTTAGAAGCCTCCATGTAATGTTCTATTCTGGCCTCATGAACTTCTCTTTCACTGGACTTAACACAGCCATACTTTTACATTTCCTTGTGCGATAATCGGATTAATGCTTTTATCCCCCCTCAGAAGGCAAGCCCCACATAGGAGGGGACTGCATTTCATCTGTTTTGCTCACCACTGTATCCCCAGCTCACACAAAAAGATCTGTACAGAGGTGATGCTGTCAGTATTTGCCAAGTGACTGAAGTAAATGACTGTCATGTTCTAAGCATTATAGCAAGAGCTTTCCCACATATCTTCAGAGCAACCCTGTGGGGTCATATCACTCCTCCATTCTACAGATGAGACAGCTTGGGGGATCAGACAAGTTAAGTCTTTTAACCAAGATCACACAGCTAGTATGTGATAGCGTTGAAATTCAAACCCAGACCCATCTCATCCGAGCCCCTCTTTTTTTCTGTTGTTGTGGAATTTCCACAGATGATCACTTAATTATTTTGTCTCATCTCTATTCATTCTGTTTCCCCAATGAGTCTCAAAGCTTATCTGGGATGGAAATAACACCTTGTACACTTTTTTCATTCCTCCACATCACCCTGCTAATAGCACTGGATATTCTACATGCATTTAATGAACACTTTTTGATTAATAACACTTCCTTGGCATTAATAACATAAAAGCATCCTCAAATGATTTCAGCTTTCTATAATAACCTGTCTAAAATAGTAATGTATTAACATCTCTGAGTATAAGCACAGGTTTAAGAGCTACTAATTTCTACCAAACTATTTAGGAAATAATTTTTTTTTTAATTACGAGAAGAAACAGTGTGGCAAAATGAAGAAGACATATGATATGGAAATCCCTTTCCTCTTTCATCCCCTGAATATTTGTAAGTGTGTTTTCCATGTGCCAAGTACTCTTCTAGGTGCCAGGGACTCAAGGCTGAGTAAGCCATAGCCTTTCCCTTAAGGAGCTGTTTGGTGGAGGGGTGGTATCACTATGATGTGAATAAATAATCTTAAACTAAGATAACACACTATGCTTGAAGTGAGGACAAGGAAATGTGGGAAAGTCAAAGACAGTGTGACTAACTCAGCCTGGAGGAAAACCAGAGTTAAAAGCGCCTGGTCCTATACACTAACTGGCTGTGAGATACTGGACAAATTCTTTGTCTCAGGTTTTTTCCTTATCTTTAAACCAGGGATAATAGTTGCTATGCCGTCCTCTCAGCACACTAGAAAATGCTGTTTATTGGCAAGGGTAACCTGAGGTGACTAACTGGGTGGTACTGGCTTTCCCCAAGGGCTAAGAGTATCAGTATCTCCAATTACCTGTAAATGCACCCAGCTACCAGTTGGGAAGCTCTGATTAGAAGGATTAAACAGACAATGAATATAAGGTTCTCTGTATATAATTATTATTTCCAGCCCTCAAAGAACTCAAAGAAAATGAGGCACTTAATTGTATTCTAACACTCCCATTCATGAGTAAAGGAGAATCTGCTGGCTGAAACAGGGTAGAGGCTATAGGAGCTAAATCGTAGCAACTTTTTCCTATGTCAATCTACCAGGGGCCTTCTTAAGAGTCACCTGATTTGGCTTGCCTGGTACTTCCTCTTGCTTTGTGACTGACCTGTTCCCAGGAGGACTCTTGGTTACACTGCATTGGGTTCTAATCTGCTCCCAACCAGGAGCTTTGTAGTTTGGTCAAGAAGCAAGAAGATAAATGTTATGAAGATGGTGATACACAGAATCAACAATAACAGTGGTAGCAGCAGGATTTATTGAGCATTTACAAGATGCTAGCCATTGTTCTAAGAGTTTTATATGCCTCAACAACTTTATTATCTAACAGTGGGTTTCAGAGAGTTGAAGCTTTTGGGTCTGTTAGTTCTAACAATGTCTTGAATTCAGCTCCTCTTTGGGGAATGATAGCTCTGAACTGAACCTTTTCTCTCTGGTTAGAAAATCTGATTCTATGAATCACAACTTAGGGGTATTATAATATTTTCAGAGAGAGTGGATACAAAGCAGAATCTAGAAACCAAAAAGCTTTAATGTATTCATCTGTTTGCCACTTCTTTCAAAGTACATCCGCTGACTCAAGATTTCTTGCATGTCTGGACAAATATAAAGCTCTCTTGGGGTTCATCATAAAAGGTGACAATGGTGTGAAGTATCAAGTCTGACTCTTCTTGTCTGTTAAAATACCTCCACTTGCCTCCAAAAGAGCATCCAGACACAATAGCAGTCAGAATGCCAGATTTCCACATAATAATACCACTACTACCCATTGCTACTATTTACTAAGCACTTACCTTGGTCCAGGAAATGTGCAAAGGGCTTTAAACACATGATCTCATTGAATGAATCCAATGATTCTATAAGGCAGGTTCTATTATTATCCCCATTTTACAGATAAGGATACTGAGGCTCACTGAAATCACTCCAGGCCACAGCTAGGATGCAGTTTTGGAACCAATTCTTCCCAACTCTAAGACCTGCCTATTTATCCACTCTCTTTGCCCTGCCTTGGATTGTACGTCCTGTAATACTATGGCAGGGACTCACATTGTTCTGATGCATCACTTGGATGCCAGAAGGATCTCTTAAAGCAAAACAATATTTAGAAGCAAATCTCAAGTAGTTTCTAATATTGCTAGCAGCTTTAAGCTCTTGTAAAAATCACTCAATACTTTTCATAATATTCAGCAATCTCCTTATCTCTGCAAATATCAAAGTAACTTTTTTCACAATTAATAATTTGACTTCTTTTCTCTGTGTAACAGAAAGATGTTTTTCAATTTTTAGAAACCTTCTAAATTTAGATGATGATATAATTCAATATGCCATGTGATGGTACTGGTTAGGAGAATGCAATCTTTAAGTATGCATTTTCATCTATTTAAAATACTTATCTTAAAAACAATTTAAAAACATGCTGTTAATAACTCCAATGTAATTTTAAAGGATAATTCCATGATGATTGGTTAAATAAAAATATCAGATTTTAAAATTTAAAGTAATAAAATAGACATCATGTTTTATTTTACAAACCTTACTTTGGTAATGGAATTGTAGAATTTTTAGAGCCAGATGGGCTATGAAAGCTAGTCTAGTCCAATCCTTTTGTTTCGTAGCTGCAATTAAAGAGAAAGAAGCATAGCCGAGTGCTTTAACAGTGCAGTTGCAGAGTCGGACCCAAGTTCACATCCCTGCTCTGTCACTTACCAGCCCTGAGACTTCATCTGTCATCCAGACTTCATTTGTCATCATTCTTGAAAGTGCCCTGCTTAGAAAGCAGGACTGCTATAAACTGAGAATTCGAATAAAGGACTCTCTTCTCTAAAACAGATGTATATTCTATTCATTCATTCATTCATTTGATAAATAGTTATTGAGTACACACTAGTTTGTGGCCTTGGGCAAGTTACTTTATTGCTTTGTGCGATAGTTTCCTGAGCTGTAAAGCGGGTGTCTACATTATACAGTAGTTGCAAGGATTAAATGAATGAATGTGGGTAAGGTGTGTGAGATAGTTCCTGGCACACTGGAAAGGCACAATAATGTTGGATAGCATTACCTTTCTCCTACTGCTTCTACATTCTATATTAGGTAATATGGTGGGCCCTGGGGATGCTATTTGGGAGTTCTATGTAATATTTTCTTCCTAAAAACTAAAGCATCTCATGTGCATGGAGTGAATCTCTCATTCCATTGCTCTATCCTGAGGGTGAAGCCATTTGGAAACTTCTTCACTAGGGTTCTATTTTGACAGTGTTATCCTTCATGCATGAAAAGAAAACTATCCCACCAGTATTTGCCCACATACTTTGTGTTTTTCCTTCAGATGGTTTTGAAGAGACTCAAATTTTTCACCTGGCCTCCCAGGAGAGAAATGATGAGTTTGTGGGTATGTGCGGGAGGTCAGCTGGGATTCCAGAGACAGACTATCCCCATAGGATACAGCAAAGCTAATTGGTCCTTTGAGGGGTTAAACCTGACATGTAGTTCTCCCTGCAAAGAACTACAATCAGCTGGAAGAACAAGTGGAGAAATCCAGTTAATTGCCACTCCAGAGTCTTCAGTGGTTCTATCATGCTTGGATAAGTTAATATACATTCCATTAGTGTCTCGGAAACTCTCAGGTCATGGCTGAAGTCCTACATAACTCTCGCTCATGATCTTGGAAATCACAGAATTATGAAGATGAAAAGAAATTTGAGCAGTCAGGTAGCTTCTCAGTCTTCCTTCTAACAAGAAAACATTACTCCATTGCAGAGAAGTGAGAAGTAGTTAAATCTTTAAAATCTTGAGAGAAGGCTCTCCCCAAAGCTCATTTTTAATGTGCCAGTCTTAATTAAAGCAAAAACATAAATGTCTCAGTATGGAATCTAGTATGTCATGCCTGTTGTATGTGGGTGTGCATGTGTGTGTATGTACACACTGGTCATCGTTCTCTGGGAGGAAAGTTAAAATACCCCTGCCAAAGAACAGAGCAAAATCAAAGGCAGAAAGCCACGCCACTACTGCATCTCTTTTCTAGGCAGAACATCCTCAGTTCTGCACACACTTTCTGGGTTATATCATTTTCTTACCCTAGCATCACTCTCCTATGAACCTTTCTTCCCAGCTTGTCACAGTATTTTTTTAAGCTTCTAAGGTCAGCTTAAAATAAAATATTAGAGGGAAGGTCTGATTCGTCCTTAGGTATCTGGGAAACCCAGCTTAAGTTTCTCTGCATTATACATTATAATTGATGCATCCAAAATCCTTGCTCTTTTTGGTAACCCAAGAGGTACAATGCTGAATCACTGTCATATTATTACCTGTTCTGACTTCACGGTCCAGGAAGCAGCCTTGGTGTGAATGGAAAAGGCACTGGGTCTGAGAGAGGCAGTGAGGCTGGTCTTATCCCAGCTCCATTGTTTCCCTAAATGTGTCCTGAGACAAACTGAACTTGCATTAGGAAGAAGAGCCTTGCAACCCCTCTTCTTTTATAGATAAACATTAGAGAAATATTAAGTGACTCGTCCAAGGTCACACTGAATCTCTCCATGGCTCTGATTCCTTAGTTATTGAAAAAAGGGAGAAGGAATGATAATACTTGGTGTCTCAGATTGCGGCAGGTCAAACGAGATACATATTTAAGGACTCTGCAGAATTTGAGGTTCTAAAACATGAGGCATTATTCACTTTGTCAACTCAGCTACATCTTCTCTTTAAGCAGCTTGTACAGCCCTATGTTTCTTGCCAATGACATTCATTCTGTTTCCAGCCTCCTCTCCTAATGACTCAGGACACTCTGAATTCTGAGTCCTACGAGGAATTAAGAACTCCATCCCCAGTGTAGAGTTCCCAACAAACTTAAGGCGTCTACCCTCTTTCAAACAACCATCCAACTCACTTATGTTCAATGAGGTTAGATCTAAAATTGTCTCCTGCTGAACACTGCTGTTCCAGGTGATAGCCCGTTCTGGGAATTGATCAGAATGTTTCTTAAAGCTTTTGCTGGCAGCCAAACTTTGAACGAAGGCTCCTACTTGTGTACAGATTCTGTAGCTCACACTTTTACCATCACAGCATGCTTTACTGTACTTGCCAGTCTCCTTTCTGTAACCTGTACGAGACTTAAACTCACTGAGGGCAGAGCTACTTCTACCAGAGCAGGATTCCTCAACCTTGGCCTGACTGACATGTAGAGCAGATACTTCTCTGTTGTGGAGGGACTGTCTGTGCATTTTAGGATGTTTAACATCATCTCTGGCTTCTAGCCAGTAGCACACCCCACCCTCAGTTGTGACAATAATTGACAAAAATGTCTCCAAATGTCCCCTGAGGGTGGGGGGTGCTCAAAATCATCCCTAGTTGAAAGCCTCCATGCTAGATCTAGCCAAGTGCTTTTTCATACCGGGCACTCAATAAATACTTAAAATGCTTATGATGGATTAAGCATACAAGATGCAGAAAAGTCAAGCTAATTTCTTTCGGTTTTAGTCCCTCTTATGATGCCTGGTACATGGCTGGTGGTCAGTATATATTTACTGAGTGTGCAAGGGTTCTGTAATCCTAAGCAGCTTCCTATATCCCAAGTAAAATTCTTTCCCTCAAGAGAGTCCAAGTGAGGTGGTGGGGAATTGTCCTATTAGGGGGAGAAAATTTTTAAAAGAACAAAGCAATATCTCAGTTGTGGGATTAGGAACCAGAAAAATCACCTTGCCGTGTCCCCCAGACCTTTAGCGCTCCATTTCATCATGACGTATAGGGCAGAAATCAAATTCTTTGCAGTGGTAATACTAGAAATATCTACCAGTGTTCCTGGATCCTTTAAAACACAACTCGGATAGGGGCGTGAAGCACCAGGAGGGATGCAGGACATCCAGAAGGTCACACATTCAGTCATTGGTGTCAGAGCTGGGAAATGAGCCTGTGCCTTCCTGAGTCTCTGTACAGTACTTGATTACAGTGATTATTATAGATGCAAATTAAGACTTATTACTATTGTGAAATAACAGTGCAGGTTAGTGATATTCTTTATTGCCATGCTA
This sequence comes from Tursiops truncatus, assembly GCF_011762595.2. Taxonomy (NCBI): domain Eukaryota; kingdom Metazoa; phylum Chordata; class Mammalia; order Artiodactyla; family Delphinidae; genus Tursiops; species Tursiops truncatus. The sequence continues at coordinate 90,671,235 of NC_047043.1, read as the reverse complement.
ACATTTTTTTCTAGAGGGGAAAATTATAGGCGTGAAACCAATTAAGCAATCTTTCTTTCTTTGTAAAGCTTTTTTAGTTTTCCTAAATGAAGATTCTCTCTTTGTGCTTACTGCTTAATAGCGCAGATTGATTTTTTTGTCCCCTAGGTCTTACTGAGATAGATGCTGTCCTTTTTTCCCTGTATGGACCAAAAATGACGATGCTGATACATTATCTCACGAAGGGCAGTCATGAATAGGAGAAGCAAATATTTTGAAATGAATATGTAACAGACATCCTCCTGTAGAGGTTAAGCATTGTTGGAAATGCCTCCCTTGGACATCTTTGCTAGTCAAAGTCTTGCGATTGCCTTTTCCTGGACCTCACTGTAGGATGGCTCTTCTCCCATGATTGAAATGGTGGCTCCAGAAATGGACAACAGATTAATCTATGTATGCCTCAAACTTTAGATAGTTGTCCTTTACTCCCAGGTCAACATAATATTTGCAACAAAAAGCTTTCACGAAGAAGTATGTCAGGTCATGTGTATATTGTTAATGTAACTATGGTAACCAAAAAATGCCACCAGTGTGTCTGTTTCATATACAAATGAGGGGGCAGTTGTGGAGTCCACATGTCTGCCAGGGGTATAATAGATGTGAGCTAGGATGGCCAGAAAATTACAAGACATTTATATTAATCAGAGCTTTCAAATAACATTTCAACCCCTGAGCTATGAAGAGTGTAAATGGAAGGCAATAAGCCATCGTAAACACAGTTTTCAAAACTAAATGTTGTAAGTCAAGGCAGCAGCATCTTTGGAGGGTACCGTCAAATCAGAGCTGACAGACCTCCAGTCTGTATCAATGCAAGTTTAAGCCTAGTTTCTGTGCATCTCAGGATGACTTTTGGTATATTAAGTGTAATGGTTCCATCCAAGTTAAATGTTTATGTCAGTTGTGGTATTGAAGACACACACAGCTTCCACAAACCTTTTAGCAATCTCACTAATTATGGTAATTAGTCCTTCCAGCCCTATTCTCCCAACCTTGTCACGATACAAATGAGGAAACTGAGGGTTGGTGGGGTTAAGAAGCTGATCTAAGATCAACTGGCTATGACTAGTTAGCTTAGTTACCAACCAAATAACTGATAAAACTGCTAATAATATCCTACCTTTGTTAGACCTTTTGGAAATATTCAAAAAGTAAAAATAAGAATAATAATATATAAGCCTACATATTGTTTCTTAAAAAAAAACTCTAACATAAAACGGCATATGTTTTAATTATTGAATAATATGCTTAATATGCTTAACACTTCTATAGGGTGGCCATAAAGTCTGAAAATATATACTATATTATTTTATCATGTATTGTAATTTTAATGGCAGTAAACAATTTATTATTCATTTGTCAATGTTTTGAGACTTGGATGGTACATCCAGTGATATATCCATAAAATAAGTAAAACAAGAAAATTTAAAAGGCAAACTTCATTTAAGAAGACTTGTAGAATGAATGGTTCCCTTGGTCACTAAAGTATTGGATTTTACATATAGGGTTTAACTTTTGTCTCTATTCTGCACTTTGAGCCAAAACAAGAGAGAATACATGTTTTTCTGACTTCATCTATATAATTATAATTTCATCTTGAATAAAATATTAATCAAAGCTCTATTCATGAGTTAAAGATACTTACATTGTTCCCCCAAACCAAAATATAATTATGAATCTAAAATGGAATTTGCTTTATCTCCAGATTGTCTTAACCCAAAATAGGTGTTCAGCATAATAATTCTGAAAAGTTAAATACAATATTTGAGCAAGCTTACATTAGTGCTCAAGCAAATCATTCAAAGAACTATTATTTTGTAGCTTAAAAATAAATGATAAGAAAGCATTATGAAAGTCTAGTAAAAAGTGACACCCAGGTCCTATAATTTACCATACTTTATTCATGGCTTATTTATGGTGACATTAAAAAGTCCGCCATTCTAATTATTTATAATCATGCCCAACTGGCTTGGGAAGTGGCATTATAATTCTGTAGAGACATATTTTCTTTAGTACCTACTGGGTTTGTTCCCATGAGTGTCACTGGTTTAGAATATGTGATAATTGTTCTAACAGTTCAGGTCAAGAAGCTAGCCTTAGCAGGGTGTAACCAGAGAGAAATCAATGGTTGAGTTTTTCCCTGCTTTTTGGGAATTCCAGACACTGCCCAGAACTACCTATATTATTGTTCAGAACCAGAGTCGGCAGTTGGATCCGGTCTAAGATTTTATTTAGCAGAGTGATCCTTTTCTAATAATAAGTACTTTATTACTTTTATTTACCAAGGAGTAAGCCCTAATCTTCCCTTTCATTAGACTTGCAGAACAAAGATTTCACACAGGCAGGTAACAGCCGAAGTAAGTCCTCACAAAATATGAGGCTTTGGTCATTTTAAACTTACATTTGTTTCAAAAATACCTAGATGATAACTTTACAATAAAATGGCTTATTGCCTAGTTTAGAAATGTCAACTGCATTGTACAGGTAGCCATCAAGTCCATAATAAAGACAAAATCCCAGGCTTAAGTCACATAAGAGTTTATTATAGTGATTTGTTACTTTCTGACTTCTAGATAGCTCTAAGACAGAAAATGTAATCTTGGCTATAACATTTTCTTACTTAAATTTGACTCAATTCATTTTTCCCCTCCTGGGAAAGTACTGCTTTATATGTAAAAAAGTCACTGAACCAGCGAAAATAACTTAAGGAAACATGTAAAACAGCAGACTAACATCTGCTACCCATCCTCCACCCCCACTCCACTGAGTCCTCAAAACAATGTTGTCTTGTTTTTTTTTTTTTTTGGTTGTATTTTAATGTCCCTTTCAGTGAATATATAGCATACAGTGGCAAACGCTGTTCAGTGAATAGGTTCTTTTTCCCTTCAACAGTGTTTGAGACTGACAAAAGAAGAGGCCACTGGGCTGGCCTGTCAGTAGGTATAATCCCTGGGACTCACGTGTGGCCCACACTGCCCGCCTTTTGTTCACCGGCTGATCAGTGCCAGGAGGTGAGCAGTGCAGTGGTCTATTAGCTACTCTTAGACAAGGCAGAAATGTCCCTGTTTTGGGGTCTATTGCATGACTGCCTCGCTATTCATTGTTCTGTCCTGTGACCGGAAAACCCCTCAGGTGACTAGGAACGTGATGGTTTCATCACCTGCAGTTCTACAAGTTTGGTGCTTGTTACTAAAATGATTTTGACTGGACTATGGACATTCTAATGAGAGATTCCTGTTAGTCACCTACAACTATCTTCTCCTATATTGTATATTTCTGAGGATGGAGAGCAAATGTGAGCAGGAGGTGGGATTACTAAAAGAAAAAGAGAAGAAACTCTAAATAAAAGTTGAGGGGTCAATTCAGAAATTACTTGAAACCACCAGAAGCAAAATTAAGTTACTGTCTGCTTCATATAACCATTTTGCTCACTAGTTCAGAACATCCAGCTTGAAATTGCACAAAAACACACAGCCAGGTAAAGAGCAAGCAGGACTTGAGGCTTTCAATACAATAGCACTCAGGGAATTTGGCTCCTGAATAAAGGTGTCAGCACGCCTTGGAATTCCCAAAGAGAAAAACTCACTGCGCCTTTATTCCATTTTCTTAAGGTCTATTGTTAACTAAAGACTCCTTGTCTTTTCAAATTCCTTCATGTGAATGGATGAGGCCAGACATCTGCCAGGATTCGCTCACATTTGCATGCGAATCAGAGACTTCGGGACACACATGGCCCTGGAGCCAACAACACCACTTTTACTCTAGACTTACACTGATCCAAGTACCTTCCTGAACTTTCCAGTTCTCCAGTCCTAGCTCTTAAAAATGAAGTAATGAGCGTATTCGGGTAATATTAGTTCTTTAGACCATCGTGGCAAGGCAAACTGCGAAACAAAACAACATACTGTCTTTCAAAAAAATCCTACAAGCAACAGCTCAAGTCAGTAATACCTGTCCCCTCACTGAATTCCACTTTTTCTTTATTTTCTGGGTCTGGGAGTGAAAATGCTAATGCTAATGGTGGCATGAGATTTAGAAAAGCGTCTCTTTTCCTGGACCCGTGGCCTTTTCCTCTGTGGTTCGAATGCCTCAAAACCATTCTCACCCCGGTCATTCATTCATTCATTCAGTTCCAGGCACTGTGGCTACAGCGGTGAACCCAGCAGTCAAGGTCCCCTGTCTCCCAGAGCAGGTACCACCGCCGAACCTCCAAGTGCGAGTACGCAGGCCGGCTCCCTCACAACCGTCCTGGGACGGGTTTTCCCACCAGTCCCGAGTGCGCCGCGCCCCTCCATCTACTCGATCTTTCCACTCTACCTGGGCTTGCCAAGCAGGGACTCCCCTCCGCGGAGGTAGTCGGTGCAGGGCCCTGGGAAGTGCCGAGTCGGCGGCTGCCCACACCCCTCTCCACGCAGCACAAAGGACACTCGCTGGCAAACTTTACTCGTCATCGACCCCGGCCGCGCGGGGAACCCAGCACCGGCTCCGTGCCTCGAGCGGACCGAGGCTTCCCTGACATTTCAGCATCCTTGGCAAGCCTCCTGAGGCTGCCACCCCTTCTGGACTCAGAACGTGTAGGATGAGGTCTTTTCCCCACTTCGACCGCGCGACAGTTGAGCAGATTCTTCCCAATACCCTGACTTCAGTACACTCGATGCTTTGTGAATTACGCCCCTTGTCCCTTTCTTTACCTACAAGGCCACCGCCAAAACATCCTTCCTCTTTTCTCTTTCCACAGCCTGCCACCTTCTTTCCCCTTGTCTTAGTCCTCTTTCCAACTCCCCGGGCCCCCTCTCCGCGCTCTTCTCCGGCTCCGGCTGCCTTCCTCAGTTCACATTCCAGCAGCCCTCCTTCCTCCGGATACCCGGGCATCACCCTCCCCCGCGTCGGTCCCTGAAATCTAGCAGGCTCGCCTCCTGTCAATGTCTTTTGCTCGCTTCTGTTCGGCCTTCCTTCCGAAGTATCGTTCTCCCCGACCCCAGTGATTTTTTTCAGTAAGGAGGTCACTAGATTCCGGTTTCCCCGACTTCGTCATTTTCCCCAGTTTCATGAGCCGCGCCCCCTCGTACCCCTTAGGCCCGCGATCTTGTCCCAGGTTCCCCAGACCCTTCTCCGGCCCGCCGCACTGCCAAGTTTGCCTCGACTTCCCCTCGCTGCCGCCCACATCTCCCGCCGCTGCCCGGCTAGGCAAGCGCACTTACCCCGAGGCCCGGCTGGCGGGGGTGTCGGGGTGCGCACGGACCAGGCACCGGCGGTGGCAGCAGGAGGAAGAGGAGGAGGAGGAGGAGGAGGACCGGCTGAGCGGCGCCTCCCTCCCAACCCACAGGCACTGGCTCCTTGGGGGGCTCCCGGCAGAACACCAAGACAGGAGGCGAGGCAGCCACACAAGCAACAGCTGCTGCGCGGGCCTGGGCTCAATCCGGCTCTCGGGGGCCGGGGCAGGGGCAGTCAGGATTGGGAAAAAAGGCAGAAGTGGGGTGCAGAGGGCGGGGCAGCGAGCGTCCAGGTCCGGAGGACGGCGTCCGGGGCGCCTAGGGACGCCACCGCGCGGATGCCGCTGCCCGGGCTGACGCCGGCGGCCCCTCTCCCCGCCCGGAGGGCGCTGCAGGCGCGGACGCACTGGCCTCGCCTAGCTCGCCGGCTTCTTGCCGGCGCCCTCGGTGCGCCCGGCTTTGTGCTCCCCGCAGCCGGCGTGCACCTGGTGTAAGCAAAAGCGGTCAGCTGATGGGCTGCACTCCGATTGGCTGCTCCACGGTCTCCTCCCCTCCCGCCCGACCCCCTTCCCGACCTCCCCCTCCGGTCCTCCGGCCCCCCACGCCCGCCCCCGGCTCAACCCAGTGCTGGGGCACCATCTGTAGCCCGCCCAACAAAGGCGTAGCGCCGCGGGTCTCAGGTGGCCCGGCCTCCCTGCGTCGCCGCCGCGGCCGCTGCAGGCAGCAGCGGGCTGCCGCTTTTTGTCTAGGGGACGACAGGCTGCGGCTGGGTTAGGCAGGCAAAACACATTGCCGTTTCTTAGCAAAAGACACACCAGAAAAAAAAAAAAAAGCCCACGCTAGCAGGCCAGCTAGGCACAACGGTGCCAGATCTGTGTGCAACGTAGAACTTGGGCTCCGGGGACTGAGAAGCAGATAAAATTCAACCCGACAGAACCAAGTCTCAGTATGAAATCTGACCCTTCCTCCTAAAATGAATGGCGATTCCTTGTGCTGTGTGTACATGCCTGGGTGTACGTGCACGCGGAACTGGTCTGAGCCCTTGCCGCGGAAAGAGAGTATTGTGGCACTTAAATGAACGGTGAAGCAGCTTTTTATTTAGGGAGGCTTTCAGAAAACGTTTCTGAAACTTTGTAATTACAGCTTTCTGATTTGTTAGGTGTGAAAGTTGTGTTCACATAAGCGGAGCGCTGAGAATATAGTCTGTTTGGAGAGGGGGGTGTCAGAGAGCAAGGTGGAGACGGGTTTTTGGAAACTGCTCATTAACCTGAGTTTCATCTTCCAAGTGGCCAGCTTAGATCCAGACTCCAGAGAAGCCCTTGGTGCTTGTTACTGGGGGATCTGATTTAAGCTAGAGCATTATTAACCTCTCAGTGCCAAGCACCTTCACGCAAGAGAATGTGGTGACATTTCCTCATGATGTCCAAGCTTAGAACTTCTGGGGAATTAGGGCGGATACATTCATTATTATAGAATCATCTTTTGAATTCCTTGAAAACATAGTAGAAATTTAACAACAATAATCTTATATCTTGATTCCTATAGCATTTCTTGGTGTCTTTCATAGATGTCTGATAAATATTTGATGCTCTCATATGTCCATTTACTCTATATTATCCTGAAACTGTCATATAAATACCAGTGGGTCACAGTGTGCCTTGGAAGGCTCTAGGGAAAGAAGATATTAGGATTTAGGGAAGAAGGTAAGTGAAGAGTAGAAGGACAGCTATAGGAAACGGCCCATTGCAACTAGAGTGGGAGGGTGCTACCTATAAAAGAAGATTTAAAAACTTTCAAAATAACTTGTCTAGAACCTTTCTCAAGAGCCATACTTTTGTCTCTTCCTCCCTTTCTCATGCTGATTACATGTAGCTTGGAGTTTGTCCGAAAGAGGGTTGGCCTCTGGTAGAAACACAGAACTTGAATGATCAGGGAAAGACAAAACACAGGTTTCTTAGGGAGTCTCCTTTAGGTTTTTCTGGGAGAGGAGGGGAAACAATGCTGTACCTTGCACAGTGGGGCTTTACAGAGGTAGGTCCTGGGGAGCAGTTGAAGCAATTCTTGGTGGTTTGGAGTTCCTTTTCCCAGGGGCAAGATATCTAGCAGGCTCCAGGTTTTGGAAGAGACTTCATGAGAATGGTTTTTAAGCCCAGCTAAGAAGAAACTGAGTCAGACTCCAAGGTATGAACTTTGAAACCAGGCTGACACTGCTTTAAATCCCAGCACTGCAATTTAGGAACTGTGTCCCTCTGGGGTAAGTCACTTTACCTCTTTAAACCTTAGTTTCCTTGGCTATAAAGTAGGGTTAATAGCAGTATCTATCCCAAAGGGTTGTGCTGGTTAAGTAAGAGTAAGCCTGTAAAATACTTGGTGCAGGTCTTGGTATATAGTAAGCATTCAACACATGGAAGCACTAGGCATTATTAGCCAGGTAGTGAGGACTAAAGCAAGACATCAGGTCAGACAGGTGGGATGATTATTTCACAGAACCGACACAGGTGACAGAATATTTTAAAAGCACTAGCAGCTCCAGTGAGAGAAACAGACTCTGTCTCTCCACTGTTCATTTCTTTTTAAATCACCATATCATTTATTTAAACTAATTTCCTTCTTCCCCAAGGCAAGGGTGAGAACGGAACCTCTGCCTCTTTCCCCTTGACCATTGCATATATTTGGCTTCTGACAGAAGGAGCATTATCATTAGGAAGAAATGTATGTGCCAGAATTGGGGAGGGGGTCTGGTTGTGGAGGAGCATGAAGATTGCTGTGTGTTGGAAAGATTGCTGTGGGACAGAGGAGGACAAATGTAGGCAGAGCGTTTATAAAGAAATCTGAAGTTTGATTCAGTCATTGGAAATTTGATGAATTGCCTAAATGGTTTATGGGTCCAAATTTTAGGAACTGCCATTTTGTAACTCTGCGAAGTGGTTTCAGGATTGTTTTATCAACTGACACTTAAAAGCCCCTTGTCGTTGGAATGAATGAAGAGGAAACACTCAGTCAACAGACAGGGATAACTAAACCAAACTCATTTGTTTCTTTTGTAGAATCCTCAAATGTATCTGAATTACTCCTAGTGAACTCACCCAGTTCTGGGGTCCTAAATTTATTAGTAAATATTTATTTATTTCTTACATATTGGAAAACCTTGGAGGCTTTGAAGGAGAATGGAATGGATAGAAGGGCCCCAGAGTTCCCAAGGGAGCCAGGTCTTACTGTTGATGTAGGGAGGAGTTCTTGCCCCTGGAGTTGGCCTTGTTGAGACACTACAAATCCCTTTGGGTTCCCTCATTATCCCCTTGAGGTTCTTCAGCTTCAGTTTGAAGAAACATTATAATTGATATTAGCCTAATTGTACTGGTGTATGTGGTAAATGAGGGAAGAAAGAAAGGTGTAACTTTAGAAGGTGATCATCTTAGAATAATCTTTAAAAGGACATCTGTATTTTAAGAACAAAATTATAATATGCCATTTTAAGCCACAACTTTTAAAAGTTGAAAATATATCCCTCTCTAAGGGCTTAATTTCCAAAATATATAAACATCTCATACAACTTAACAACAAAAAAACAAACAACCCAATTGAAAAATGGGCAGTAGACTTAGACATATTTCCAAAGAAAACACAGAGATGGCCAATAAGCACATGAAATGATGTTCAACATTGCTAATTATTAGAGAAGTACAAATAAACTACAATGAGGTATCACCTCACACCAGTCAGAATGGCCATCATTAAAAAGTCTACAGGGCTTCCCTGGTGGCGCAGTGGTTGGGGGTCCGCCTGACGATGCAGGGGACACGGGTTCATGCCTCGATCCGGGAGGATCCTACGTGCCGCGGAGTGGCTGGGCCCGTGAGCCATGGTCGCTGGGCCTGCGCGTCCGGAGCCTGTGCTCCGCAACGGGAGAGGCCCGCGTACTGCAAAAAAAAAAAAAAAAAAAAAAAAAAAAAGTCTACAAATAACAAATGCTGGAGCGGATGTGGAGAAAAGGGAACCCTCCTACACTGTTGGCAGGAATGTGAGCTGGAACAGCCACTATGGAAAACAGTTTGGAGGTTCCTCAGGAAACTAAAAATAGAGTTGTCATATGATCCAACAATCCCACTCCTGGACATATATCTGGACAAAACAATAATTCAAAAAGTTACATGCATTCCTATGTTCATAGTAGCACTATTCACAATAGCCAAGACATGGAAACAACCTAAATATCTATTGACAGATGAATGGATAAAGAAGATGTGGTATATATATACAATGGAATACTACTCAGCCATAAAAAATAATGAAATAATGCCATTTGCAGCAACATGGATGGACCTGGAGATGAAGATATTATCATACTAAGTGAAGTAAGTCAGAAAGAGAAAGACAAATACCATATGATATCACGTACATGTGGAATCTAAAATATGACACAAATGAACTTTTCTACGAAACAGAAGCAGACTCACAGATATAGAGAACAGACTTATGCTTACCAAGGATTGCAGGGGGGAGGAATGGAATGGGAGTTTGGGGTTAGCAGATGCAAACTAGTATGTTTAGAATGGATAAACAACAAGGTCCTACTGTATAACACAGGGAGCTATATTCAATATCCTGTGATAAACCATAATGGAAAAGAATATTAAAAAGTATGTATCTATATGTATAACTGAATCACTTTTCTGTGCAGCAGAAATTAACACAACATTGTAAGTCAACTATACTTCAATAAAAAAAATAATAATAAAGAAAATATGTCTCTCTCTAATTGAAATATTAATAGTGTTCTTTACAGCCTCTGAATTAAGATTATAGTTTCAAAACTAATCATCACCAAGCTTTCAGAGGACGATGACTGTAAAACTCATAATTATGTGATTGTTGTGATCATTGTTAATTCTCACATGAAATGTGTACTTCTCTAAAAATTTTTGGCAGTTGAATGACTTTACTACATATTCATATTTCCTGTTCTTTCAGTTTTGTACTGCATATGAAATCATTCCAATACAAAAAAACTATTCATTAAGGTTTCTGTAATTATTATGTATTAATTATTAGCAAAATAATTTGATTATTATTAATTAAAATTATTTTACCATTTAAGTTAATAATTTGACATGAAACTAAGGTGACCAACCATCTTGGTTTGCCTAGGACTTTGCAGGTTTTAGTCCTAGAAGTTTCACATCTCAGAAACCCCTTAGTCTGCATCAAACCAAGATGACTCATTGTTCTAAATAACTCACATTGATAGGTTTATGGTACTTTTGCAACTTTAGTTGTGTTATAACCTTGCACATACACCAAATTATGTCCTTATGCCTGACTGGATCAAGAATCCCATTTCCACTTAATTTAATTGCTGCATACATAGCCCTTGACAATCATCTAAGCCAACCTCCTTATTTTACACATAAGAAAACTAAGCCCTAGAAAGGGACTGTGCCAGTCTGTTGACGAAGCCTACACTAAAAAGCTACACTATATACTGTCTGAAGGCAGAGACCAGATGGCTGTCTCCTAGCCCAGCACCCAGCATGTAATCGGTACTCCGTAAACATTTTTTGAATGGATGAATTGAATCAATTAATAAATTAATGTCTCTATATAATTAGAACACATATATCATGAGCATTTTCTTCGTATTATTAAAAAGTCTTTAGAACTATAATGCTTTATGGCTGTATCATTCCACCAGTCTTCTGTTGGTGAGAAATAAGGCCTTTATCAATTATTTGCTAAAACGTATGTTATAGTAAACATACTCATTAGAAATGCCCATTTGGTTATTGAACTATGGATACATAAACTATAGCTTGGATCATCAATTTAACATATTCAATTTTTTTCTGTTTTCATTACTATTTATTTTTAGACAGCCAGGCCTTACTAAAAAATACTGGATTATTTAGGTTTTTTGCTTCTATGTTATAAAGATTTTAGTTGATATGTTTGTTTTCAGTTATTTGCTCTCCATTCTGATTTCTTTTTTGCCTGTATAATAATAGCTAACATAAATTAACATAAATTAAGTACTTACTCTGTGCCAGGTAATACACTTTGTAATGTTTCTTATATTGAAAGAGGCAATATCCTATAATAGTTATAAGCTAGAGCTCTTTATTCATGTTACTAAGGTTTATATTCCAGCACAACCTGTATGGACTTGAGCAAGTTATTTAAGTCCTCTTTGTATTTGCATCTATATCATGCGGTTTGTGAGGATTAAAGAGATGTTTATGTGCCTAACATATAGCAAGCATTCACTAAATATTAATGTATTAGTAAATATAATGCTAGCTGCTGGAACAAATAAAGAACCCCAGGAGCTTAAATAAGGCAAGTTTATTTCACACTTGTGTAACAGAGTGTGTTCCTGGCTGGGTGGCCTCCACATGATCATTCAGGGTGTAGGCTCCTTCCATCTTTTGATTCTTCTTCCTCTATTTCTGCAGACTCTTTCCCATTCACACAGAGGATGGGGAAAGAAAGACAGAAGAAAGGACCACACGGGAAAATTTTATGGGCCAGGCTAAGAAATGGCTCACATCACCTCCACCTACGTTCTATTGGCAAGAACTCAGATACATAGCTACACCGAATAGCAAGGGAAACTGGCAAAGGTAGATGAGGTGTGTGCCTAAGAGTAGAAGAAAGTTTGCAACACACAGCGATCTGTATTAAATATATAGCAACATATATTAGAAATACAGCAATCTCTCTTACTGTTGGTTCTCATCTCGCTTAGTCCTCATAACAAGTTTGACAAGGTAGGAGAGCCAGCACATGACTGACTCAGGTCATACAGCAAGGAAGAGGCCATAATTACAGCAAACAAAACATACATAGAACAGCTGCTAGACAGGGCTTTCCAATTCTTACTTCCTTTTTTTAACTATTATAAAATTTTTAAATTAAAGTATAGTTGATGTATAATAGTATATGTTACAGATGGACAATATAGTGATTCACAATTTTTAAAGGTTATACTCCATTTATAGTTATTATAAATATTGGCTATATTCTCCTCTCACTTCCTCTTAAAACTGTTCTTGGTGGTGGGCTTCCCTGGTAGCGCAGTGGTTGAGAGTCCGCCTGCCGATGCAGGGGACACGGGTCCGTGCCCCGGTCCGGGAAGATCCCACATGCTGCGGAGCGGCTGGGCCCGTGAGCCATGGCCGCTGAGCCTGCGCGTCCGGAGCCTGTGCTCCGCAATGGGAGAGGCCACAGCAGTGAGAGGCCCGCGTACAGCAAAAACAAAAACAAAAAAACTGTTCTTGGTGGATGGCTAACCTGATTACCCTCACCATATTGCCTTCCCGAAGTTCCCAGAGAACTTAAAGCACGGAAAGGCGACTGTCAGCTGCCCCAATAGCAGCTTGTACTCCTTCTTTCATTGACATCCTTTTTCTTTCAGTAACCGTAAAACTTTAAAGAAGTTCAGAATATTTCCTCGTAAGAAAATGCTTAGAGACTACTGCACTGGAATTCAGTGCCCATATTACCATAAATTTAATGTCCACATTTACTTTTAGTCCTAGGGGCATACCAGGCTCTAAAAGAAAGATTGTCAGGCAGAGTAGACACAAATGGTTTATACACATCCTGCAGAAACACGGAAGCTCACAGAATTTCCCTACATTTCATCCAACACCTTCCCCTGTCAAGTTTGTCTGCATTTTTGACTGCACTCCATTTTATAACAGACATTCACACTTTATATCTCTGAGCATGTTAACAGTCTCTTCTGAGTAAAACATTGCCTGTATTCCATTTTCATGGATAACTTAACTACTCTCCTACCAGACTGATCATCTAATGCAATCCTTATTCCTCTGAAGTTTGATTCACTTGTACCCTTGAGTCTGTATCCTGCCCAAACCTTGCACTGTACACAGTCTTTTGGAAAAGGGACTTAGTTTTGAGTTTTGTGACTTTGGGAGAAGAAAAAACCACAGAAAGATGTGCGATATGTAAGTGGTGACTTAGGCTTGTCATTAGAAATGAGGCTGTATTGCAATTCAGTTCAGCAAGTACCATAGGATTTGAGGGCTGAAAAGAACCTTAGAGGTAATCTGGCTCAACCCTTTCATTTCACAGATGAGCAAACTCAAGTCTCAAGAATGCTAACATTTCCGTGTACCTCAAGAGCATCTGGAAAGTTTGGGTGGATTTAAGCCCTTATCCAAGGTCACACTGCTGGTTAATAGGAGCACTAAACCTAATCTCGTTCTTTGATATTTAGGTGAGGAATCTTTCTCTAGCAGTAGTATAACTTTAACTGGGATCCTCAGGGCCCCCAGGATTTTGTGGATACACTCTCAGGAGTCTGCTAGGTTGCTATAAGAAAATGTTATTTGTTTGAATTCCAATAATAATCTGAAAAATTAATATAAGCATATTCTGAGTCATTTGAATAGCATCCTTATAATTGAGCGAAGAAAAATGCCATCTAGTGCCAGTGCTTGTCTTTATGTTTGTGTTTATGATCACGTTCATGCCAAGCAGTACCACTTAAAGTATTCGGAACTAATGAGAGGAAAACGGGGTGGTTTCGATGTAGAAATGATGTCTTCTCACCGGGTAAAGGCCGCATGATGTCTCAGCACATTCCAAGAAAGAAGGTTCCTGAGAAACTTCATGAGTTGAAAAGTGAGGGGAGAAAAAAAAGGATAAGAGAACTGAATCACCCCACAACATGGAGTAGTCAAAACTAGAGAGAGAGAGAGGGAAAGAGAGAGAGCATGAGTACCATGTTCACACTTAAAAAGTTGACTTAATTTTACGGAAAAAAGGGGAAAAGTTCAACTCTTACATAAAATTGATGGTTGAATTTGAGTTTAACTGGTTTGGTAGGTTTTTTTGGTTTTTTCTAAACAGTTTTATTTACATATAATTGCTAGTATGAGTTGAATTGTGTCTCCACAAATTCATATATTGAAGTTCTAACCTCCAGGACCTCAGAATGTGACTTTATTTGGAAATAAGGTCATTGCAGATGTAATTAGTTAAGATTAGTCATGCTGGAGTAGGGTGGGCCCCTAATCCAAAATGACTGAGTCCTTATAAAATGGGAAAATTTGGACATACATGCACATGGGCAGAGCACTAAGTGAAAACAAAGGCAGAGGTCAGGGTAATGCTTCTACAAGCCAAGGAACACCAATGTTTGTCAGCAAACCACCAGAAGGTAGCAGAAAGTCACAAAACAGATTCCCCCTCACAGTCCTAAGAAGGAACCAACCCTACCTACACCGTGATCATGAACTTCCAGCTTTCAGAACTATGGAAAAATAAATTTCTGTTTAAACCACTCAGTTTGTAGTATCAATACTTTGTTATAGCAGCCCTAGCAAACTGATACAATTGCCATATAATAAATTGCACATATTTATAGTATCAAATTTTGACCTCTGTATACACCCGTGAAACCATCATCACAAGATCATGAAAAGATTCATCACCCTCAAAGGGTTCTTTGTGCTTTCTTGTATTCTGTTCCTTCCTACCCTCTGTGCTCTCCTCCTTGCTGCCCATCCCTAGGTTCAGTAAACTCACCTGCTTTCTCTAGATTAATTTGTACTTTCTAGAATTTCTTTCAGTCAGCATAATTATTCTGAGGTCCTTCCATGTTGTTGTGTGTTTTAATAGTTTGTTATTTGCTGCTGAGTAGAACTCCATTGTGGATATGCCACAATATGTTTATTCTTTCACCTGTTGATGAGCATTTAAATTGTTTCCAGTTTTTGCCTATTACATATAACACTACACTGAGTAATTGTGTTCAAGTCTTTATCTGGATGTATGCTTTTATTTCTCCTGGGTAAATACCCAAGCATGAAATGACTACATCATACGGTAGGTGGGTTGGTTTTTTTTTTTTTTTTTTTTTTTTTTGCTTTTTAAAAAGTGCCAAACTGCTTTCCAAAGTGGTGGTACCATTTTTTATTCCCAGCAGCAGTGTGTAAGAGTGACAGTAAGCCTGCACATTAACGACTCTTGAAGGTGAATGTTTTCAGGGAGGCAGGGAATTTTAGATGCTCTCAGAAACAACCCTGCCTATTGCCTTACACCAGACTTGACTCACACACTTAGATTACTGGCCTCTTTGGTTGTGAAATGTACAACCTATGATTTATAAACTGATTTAGAATTGGCTCTTCAAATATATTATGCAAATGTTACTTGTATATAAGTCTCTAGAGAGTCCTGGGCTAAAGACAGAAGATATAAGTGTGCCAGTGACCGGGCATGTACCTCCTAGTGTGCCATCTGCCAGCTTAAATGTGCACCCTGGAAAGTCAGAGTAAAGACATCTGTCCCACCTGCGTCCTCAGAAGGTGGTGTTTTGGATCAAGTCAAACTCTTCAGTGAAGCACTTTGCAAACTCTGGAATATGTCAGCCATTTTCTTCATGATGCCAGGAAAATGGAAGGTCCTCTGAGAGATGGGCTTCCAGCATGAGGCTTCCACAGACTGTGACAGCCTGCATGACGTGGGTGGGCTCTAATGTGGAGTGTGTCGGCCAGCTGCTCCTTTTCCCTTCACCCTCATTCCTGGGCAGAAAAAACGTTACCAACAGACTCTGGGACAAATAACTAAATGCCCTCTGGGGCATTTCCTTTTGAAATCTGAAAGGAGTTTGGGGTTGGAAGACACGAAGCAATTTTCTCTGGAATTTTCCTTATCAGAGTTAAGATTTTGTTTTAATAAGAAGAAGAAGGAGGAGGAGAAGAAAAATATAGCAGCTAACTCTTATTAAGCATATATTATGTGCTAGGCATGATGCGATTTTTGCATGGATTCCATGTAGTTCTTACAACAATCCCATGAGATGGGTAGGTATGATTATCACTCTTGTTTTCTTCAGATAGGGTAATTGAGATCTTAACGAGGGTAGATAATATGCCCCAGATATCAGAACTCATGCTCTTAGCTATGCTATAGTATATAATCTCAGATTCCATCTGTGATACAGTACTATAATCTGAAAGACCTGCCCCATGTTGGTCATATTGACATAGATACACCTTTTGGGAAAAATTTTTTTAATTAAAAAAAAAAAGATTGATGTAGCATTCTAGGAACTGTCGCCAAATATCTTAATACTTTTGGAAAGGAGAAATCTGAGGAATGCTAATCACATTTTATTAGAATAATGGAGACATTCACAAAATAATAAGATTTGATAGTCTACAGCAGGACATTTGAAAACTTTTGAAATGTAAAAGGAAACAATATTTTAATTTGTAAAACTGGAGCTTTTTAAATAGTGTGCAGGAAGGGCCAGCCAAAGGCCACCTAGGTGATTCTTTTTTTTTTTTTTTTAAATGTAGATTTTATTTATTTATTAATTTTTGGCTGCGTTGGGTCTTCGTTGCTGTGCGCGGGCTTTCTCTAGTTGCGGCGAGTGGGGGCTACTCTTCGTTGCGGTGCGCCGGCTTCTTATTGCGGTGGCTTTTCTTGTTGCAGAGCATGGGCTCTAGGCGCGTGGGCTTCCATAGCTGTGGCTTGAGGGCTTCAGTAGTTGTGGCTCCCGGGCTCTAGAGCACAGGCTCAGTAGTTGTGGCGTACAGGCTTAGTTGCTCCGTGGCATGTGGGATCTTCCTGGACCAGGGCTCGAACCCGCATCCCCTGCATTGGCAGGCGGATTCTTAACCACTGTGCCACCAGGGAAGTCCCACCTAGGTGATTCTTAAGGACTGGGCAATTGAATGGGATCTGGTTTGCCAAGGTCACTTTCTGGAACATCACTTGGTGAGCCTGTCATGAGAATTGGATTCTAAACTCAGCTTTACCACTAATAGTTTCACTTCTCTGAACCCCAAGTTCTTTGTATATAAGAGTACTGATAGAATCAGAACTGATAGGCAGCTGATAGAATCTATAGTTGTCACATTTTCTTCCTCCCAGAATTCTTTGGTTAAATAAAATCATAAGGAAACACTACATCAAGACGTAAAAGCAAATTTGTCTGGGTTTTTGGTTGCAACCACCAAATCTACTGTAGGTAGTTCAGGTAGGAAGAGCTTAATAAAAGATACAAGTAAGCCTACAGGGTCTCTGGAAGGCTGGACAGCTGGGCATGCATATTGTCCATCCAGGAACAAAGCAGCTAGAGAATTTTCCACCATGTCCCTATTCTGGTGGAAGCCACATTGTCACTTGCCCATCACTTGATACCTACCACACTATAGACTGGAATCCAGAAACTCTACACAGCTCTGCCTAATGATGCTGCCATTGTCCTTGCCAGAAGATCTGAACCCCCAGCCTATGGCTGCCTTTTCATGTAGCTCACTTGTACCTGGTGTGTTGCTTGACTGAACCTAGGCACTGTGCAGGACAGGAGGCCAGCTAGAAAGGGGTTGCAGTACGTGCTGGGTGGGTCAGCTCACAACATATGCCATCGGTGCTCATTGAAGGTGAGCAGGAGCCCCTCTTTGACCATTACCTGTCACTGTTCCTTGATGCTGATGGGACCCTGTTGGCTGGTCACTCGCTAATCAGGCTCCCAGGGCTCTGTAGACCAAAGGTGGAAAACCACCAAACTAGATTATTTCTAAGATTCTCTCTAGTGTTAAAATTTCTTGATTCTATGCATTTCTAAGGTTAAATTAGAGAAGTTTAAAGAATTATTTCCTGTAGGATTCAGCCAATTCCAATATATTCTCTATAATTAGAGTAGTTAAGGATATTATACTCAAGGAGTATGGCTTCACCTACATTTACATTTTGCTTGATTCCCTCAGTTAGTTATATTGGTACAAGAACATCCAATTCACACAAAAGGAGAGAAAAGGGAGGGCAAGGGAAAGAAAGGAGGGACATTTGAAAAAGACATTGCACGGGATTTTTTTTTTTCAAAAGGGCATATTTAGGGCCTTTCGAGGGAAGCATTTTTAAGTTTGCAAATACTTGCAGATGCAGGTATAGGAAAACTGCTTACAGTGTTTGGCACAGGTTCAGATCTACAAGTTCCAAGTACAAAGTTTCAAAAATCAGAAGAAAGAACAAGCAAACTTAATCTACCTTAAATATACAAAGATCCATTTACATTATCTTTTACTCCCTAACATCTGTCAGTTACCAGAAAATAACTATTCTGGTTATTATCTGGACACCCCAAAGACAACAGAAATCAGTGAGGTACCACATTATTACGCATGGCATATCCATCAACTGTATGATAACATGGAACGTACTATGTCCTTGTGCCTAAGAGCTTGGCTTCTGGATTCAGTCCCTTTAGAAGCTTTAGTCAGCTTATCCATAGGATGGGAATAATAATAGTAACGGTGTCATGTTGTTGCAAGTATTAAATGGGCTAATTATTAGCACATTGCCTGAGACATGAGAACTGTTTTCTAGAACAGTCTTTGGGGCACCTACCTTGACCTTTGCTCCTTTGGAAGCCCAGCTGGTGTTGGCAGTCGAGCAGTGATTTGGGGAGGCTGCTGCCCAGGAGAGGAAATGTGGCTCCACCAATTGATCTTCTAGCAGAGAGAGATGTGATATTCATAAATGTTCAATTGACCCCCGAGTCCTCTACCATCATCAAGTTGTAGACACAGAGCTCTCCCTTGCTTGGAACCTTCTTTATTTCTCTAAGATTGCCATCAGTGTTTATTACAGACTGATTTCATCTATATACGATTCAGTAAACACTGATGAACATTGACTAGAGGCAAAACACCATGGTCCATGAACTGGGAGGCTGGACAAACATGGACACAAATTCAGCAAATATATGTTGAGTTTCTACGATGTTTAGGGGCTAGTTTTGGCTCTGAGCTTTAGCTAGGCCCTAGGGGATCAGATGTAGGCTGTGGTGGGGACACGGGAGAATGATGCTAAAGAAGCAGTTGTTAGGATTGACTCTGCCCCTACATATGTGGGAAAACCACAGGTAGGGTGACCAACTGTCCCAGTTTGCCTGCAACTGAGGGGTTTACTGGTGCACAAAATTTTTCTTTTTCAAACAGAGACTGAGTGATTTCCCAGGATGCAATATTTTGGTGCCCAAAACCAGAAGGGTCAGTCTAGACCAGAGTGAGCTGGTCATACTAACAGGTTTTATATCCACTATTAGGCAGCCTCTTTACCTTGGAGGACTTTAACTCCCTGCATCTAAAATGAGAAACTGTGCTGGGAGGTAGCTGTGATGTCGTCCAAGGTGGTCTGGAGTGGGGTTTAAGAGGGCAGATGTGACTCTGGCCCTAGCTCTTGGTATTGTGATAACCCTTGACAAATTAATTACCTCTCCAAACCTCAGCTCCCTCATCTAGAGAAGCAGGTATTGTATAGATACCTACCCTCTGTGTGTTTGAACAGGTTAAATGAGATAGTACACATGCCTAGCACAGAGAAGAAATGTAGTATTTTAAAAATTTTCTGTCTTCAATTAAGAAAACATACTACCCTGGCTTAAAAATAAGAAATTTCATATACGTGTGCTGGTCTGCATTAAGCTTCGTCATTTGTGCTTCATGTATTGCCCTGGAAATTCTCTTTAAATGTTTTCATTGGTTGAACTCCAAGTGCAGGTGTGAACTTTTTCTGTCTTGGGTATCTTTTAAAAGCTTCTAGAACTTAGCATGGTCACATTTTGGGAACACAAAGTGCTGCGGTTACTTTCTCAGGCCCCAGAGATAAAATATGCAGCAAATATTTATTTTTTATGTGTTTTTTAAAATGCAGGTCTACCGTGATGAATGTTATTTTTGTATAGATCATAGGAGCCAGCTCAGATTGTATCCTTTTGAAGCCTCCCCCCTTACCTAAGTTATTGCCTCTTAATCCCTTTATCTGCGTGATTTCCTTGCCATGTGCAAATTTAAGGGAAAGGAAAGGTGACAGAGACAGGACACATATACACATTTTGCCATGTAAAGTAGGCAGAAATCTTTCTGTGCCATGAGTCTGAGAAAACACAGTTGAAATGTCAAAAAAAGAAACAACAGGCCCAAAACGAAGTTGCCTGTGCTAAGTCCCAAGTCAGCAAACCAAGACTTCATACCCAACCTAATTGCAGTTTCAGCCTCTCCCAGGAATGTGACCTTTAATCAGTCAATCTGGAATTATCTGGTCAGTATTAATGAGGTAATCTGCCTGAAAGCCCCCTGGCTTTCCCCAAAGGAAGGTGACCTTGCCTGAAACAATCCTTTCTTCACTAGAATAGCTTCCTTGCCCTGCCTCCTTCTTCCTATAAAAGTTTTCATTTTGTTCAGCTCCTTAGAGCTCCTTTCTATCTGCTAAGATGGGATGCTGCCCGATTCATGAATCATGAAATTAAGCAAATTAGATCTTCAAATTTACTCCGTTGAATTTTGTTTTTTAACAGACTTGGTGACAATGGTGGAGTCGAAGGAGACTTCCAGTGGCTTCAGGGACAATGAGAAACAGAGGCATAGTAACCACAAACTCTTCTGAGTTCTGTCTTTCTCACCGTTTCTGAGGGCTGTGGGTAAGTTCTTCTTGGTTCTGAGCTCTGTTCTCTTTGTGTCAAGCTCCTGATCTAATTGGCTTTGCAGTACAGGGCAGGTCATTATGAGTGAGCAGATGATCCCATCCAGAACCCAACACCCTAGCCTTTGGTTCAGTCCAGTTTTCCATTTGATTGGAAAACGTCAGCCTTTGGTTCTGTCCCTAGATTCCACATTGGGAACTCCTGGCAGTTTAGTCTGGAGTTCCTCATTTGTCTGGAATCAGCCTGCAGTTCCCTTTCTTTGGGATCTGCTGGTTCAGTTCTTTCCCCAGCCCCCTGTTCCATGGGAACTGCTGTTGGTGTACACAGGGCTTTCTATTGGCCATTCCACAGTAACATCTCAGTGATAATGCTGGTATGTTTTGGGTTTTTTTTAACATCTTTATTGGGGTATAATTGCTTTACAATGGTGTGTTAGTTTCTGCTTTATAACAAAGTGAATCAGTTATACATATACATATGTTCCCATATGTCTTCAATGCTGGTATGTTAATGTGCACATGAAGTAGAGGCTATTGCTAATGGGCATCTCAGAAGCCAGAAAGCCACAGAAATGTACATGAGTCAAGCAATTAAAAGGTGTTAGAGTGCGCACCCCTAACACACCCATGTTAGGTTAAGTTGGTCATGGAATGGGTTAGATTGACATTGACCTGCCAATCTCGAGAAAATTTCTGTGCAATGGGGTACACTGCAAAACATTACACAGTTTCCCAACCCAGAGGCACATCCCTTTTTTTTTTTTTTTTTTTTTTTAAGAAGTAGATTTATTTAGAGAGAAACATACTCCACAGAGTGTGGGCCATCTCGGGAGGTGAGAAAGGCCTCACATCCCTTTTAGGTATTAGTTTGGCTCCAAGAGACCCAAAGTTTTAGCTAAAATAAATAAATAAATTAACGATAATAAAATGGAATGCTTAAATTCCAAAGAGTTGGGCATGCCATCTCTGGCACAGGTGCTTATTTTATGTCTAAGAACTATGGTCCCAGAAGCTATAAATATCTACAAAAATGGCAAAATCTTACTAAAGGCAATCTAGTATTACAATGGCCATTATGGGGAATGTTCCAATTAGACAAGATTGTTCATTTAAGAAGTGCAGTTGAAAGCAAGCGTTCCTGAATTAAACAACCAGAATGGGATACCTATTTTAGTTGGTGTGCAGAAACATCCAAAAGCCTTCAAGATTCCAAAATAGCCTCAATGAAAAATTTATTGCAAAAGACTAATGGAAAATTAAAGACCCAAGAGGTACCTAAAACTGATGCTGAAAACTCGGCCTCTGTGCACTGTGCTAAATCAAATCTCAGAGACAGAGTTTTGGGTAAAGTAGAAGAGAAGAGCTTTAATGCTTTGCCAGGCAAAGGGGGACACAGCGGCTCCTGCCCTCGAAAACTGTGGGTCCCAACCTGGGAGGATTTGGTGGGAAGTGTTTATAGCAATGGTTCAAGGGTGGGGTTGCTGATAAGATTAGGGTGTGTGCAGGGCCTGCACTCCTTTAGCCTGGTCTCAGGTAATCTCTTGATGAGCTTCTCTAGTTCCTTTAATATGGCCTCAGGTGGTCTTCTCTGGAATTAAGAATGCTGACATCTTCCATTCTTGGGAGTTTTAGTTCTATAAAGAGCTTAAAGATATTGTTATGTGTATCCCTTGAGAACCAGGACCCTGCCCCAAGGCTGCACTATTGTTTCTTGACTGCTCCTCCCTTGTCTCTGCATCCCCTCCCTTCCCTGATTCAACTGTTTGAATCTGCCCTTTGGAACTCAGGGAAGGTCATGGAGGCTGGAGTCTGTTCCCTACAAACAAGAAACAGGGGACACAGAAAGGCTTCCATGCCCAGGAGCCCCACAGAGTCCTGCTCAGTTTCAAAACAAAAGCAATAAAACTGACATAACTCCTACTGTTCCCCTCTATCCTTTACCAGGGTGCTCATATTCTACTAATCCTCCACCTAAACTGCCTTTCAACTGCAAAGAGACTATTAAACAGTTGCCTTTTAAAATAACACCACCTGAGGTTTCAGGAGATCCTCTTTAGGTATCTTTCACTCCTCTTTTACACACCGAAATAAAGGCAGTAGTTAAAGAATTTTCTAAACCTAGGGAGGATTCCCAAAAGTTTTCTGAAGAGTTTAGAGTTTTTATCAGGGTGTATGACCCTGGGTTGTCAGATCTTTGTCAGCTTGTGCACATGTTGGTAGGACCTGATGAAACCAAAAAATGGATGTGCGAAGCATAATGACATAACCCTGAGGAGGAGATCCTTAGTGTTCAAAATGGTCCCCTCATGGACCAAAAAATAAAGCTCAAGAAATAGCAACCAATCTTTTAAAAGCCATTCCTAAAGTCTTCCCTACCCACATTGGTTGGTCTACTATTCAGACATGTAAACATAAGAAAGATGAATCTGTTGCAGATTTTTCAGTCTGTCTGGAAGCTCTTTTCCTAAGACATTCCAGGTTTCATTCAATAAACGAGGTCACTCTATGTGCTCTAGGTGCCCTGTTTGTAAAGAAATTATCTCCTGAGTTGGGGCTTCCCTGGTGGCACAGTGGTTGAGAGTCCGCCTGCCGATGCAGGGGACATGGGTTCATGCCCGGGTCCGGGAGGATCCCACATGCCATGGAGCGGCTGGGCCCGTGAGCCATGGTGGCTGAGCCTGCACGTCTGGAGCCTGTGCTCCGCAACGGGAGAGGCCACAACAGCGAGAGGCCCGCGTACCGCAAAAAAAAAGAGAGAGAAATTCTCTCCTGAGATAAATGGACTAATAAAAGGGCAGAAAATAGGACGGAAGGCTGCTGGTTTGACTGAATTCATGACCATTGCTGAGCACTTTGCAAATATTTTGGAACAAGACCACAAGCAAAAATCTGCTAAGCTATTGGCCTTACAGCTACAACAGCTCTAAGTCCTGGCACCCAAAACAACACCTGGGCCTCCTACGTCACATCCTCATAAGCAACATCAAAATGCTGACCCAGGGACTGATGTCTCTCTTGTAATCAGCTGGGGCACTGGGAAGAAAAGTTCTCAAACGCTCTATGAAAAGTCTTCAGCATCATCTCAAATGCTCCCATTTGTCCCCCTAAAGGAGGGCCCCCATGTGGGCCCCTTCAAGAGCTGATGGGCCTCTGAGGGACGCTCTGGTAAACTGCCACCAGTAATACTTTTAAACAGCCAAGGGAAAACTGAAATTAAAATTAAAAAAAAATCTTGCCAAGTTCTGGTGGATATCATAGCTATACTCTGTACTTTGAACGCTATTCATAGCCGGCATGTTGTATCCTGGAAAAACTGGCAGAAGTCAGTAAAGGGTGAGAATTCTTACCAGAGTCTGCTCTCCTGAATCTCTGTCTGTAATACCAGGTAGACAGAGGAAAAGAAAATATCTTTTGCATCCTTTTTGGGGACACCTCTTGAAGGGGAATTACTCAATATTGCCAAAATTATTTAATTATTTACTGTTTGTCCGGGCTAAAAAGTAACAAGATATTTGAAAGAATTTTTTTGTTTTGTTTTGTTTTAAGTAGCTCTGTCATCAGAAGTTGGCCAAATGTGAAGCTGATATTCAGAGCCTGATAGACAAAAAAGTTTTTTAAAGCCTTCTCCTCTAAGCTAAAAGAAAACTATGTACCCAGATGGAAAGAAAAACCTTCTGAAGCTTTTGTGAAAAGATTTACTGAAACATTCCAAAGGCAAACAACTTGTAGGTATAAAAATTCTGGTCCTAGGGAACAAAAGTCCTTATTGGAGGATCCTGCATTCTTTCTCTGTGCCTTGGAGATGTAAATGTTCTACCTGGTCTTCGCCTAGAACTCTTATCTTCTTATCTAGGCCATCTCCTTGAAATGAAAACTTCAGGGAGGTAATTCTTATCAGAAGGAAAAAAGTAAAGGGAGAAAGGTTATTTTGAAATTTAGGCAAATGGAAAATCTTAAGTGTCTTCTTCACTACTATTAATAAAAAGCTTTAGGAAATTCCCTGGCGGTCCAGTGGTTAGGACTCAGCACTTTTACTGCCAAGGCCTGGGCTGGGGAACTAAAATCCCACAAGCCATGTGATGCGGCCAAAAAAAAAAAAAAAAAAAAAAATTAATAAAGATCATGCTTTCTCAGTCTTTCTTCCTAGCTGAGTTTTCTGCAGTCCTCTGTTAAATACAGACGTTCTTAAGGTTCTATCATTGACCCTCTTTTTAAATATTAAAAAAAAAAAAAAAAAAAAGCTTTAGCTACCTGAGCAGGTAACTTTAAATTTTTCCAGCTGCCAGAAAAGTAATTTGGATCCAACCATGTTTATAACTAGTGAATTTTGTATTATTGTGTCTGATTCATGGCTAAAATTTTTAAATAGAAGTTAAAAGGTGTCTGTGTCTGTCTATATGTTTATGTGTATCTATGTATATGTGTTGTAGATATATGGTGTTTTCTACCTCTGGATGATATTACTATAAATGATTTGTAGAAGAGCCCTATTTGATTGGCTTGAAGAGAATTAAGTGCTTATATAAATTAAGGATTCCTAAAGCTCTTGGAAATATAAAAACATAACTCAAATTCAAGTTCTCATAATATAGGATTAATCTTTAGTAAATAAAAGCTAGTTTAAGGTTTTTGGTTTAATTAAAACAGGCATATCTTTAGAGTTATCAGCATTAAATATAATCCTTTCATTCTATCTGGGTTTACTAATTAAGTTCATGTTATCTCCTACAAAATTTGTTGGCCAGAAAAATAACTTAGGATGATGATTACCTTTGTATAATGTCTAATGAAGTTTTTGCAGGTAATCGAAACATGATTATTAAGAACAAGTGGTTTAAAGATGTAATAGATGTAAATGGAATAAGAGTTTCTAGGTGAACTTTTTGCCAAAGTCTTTTGGTTACTTGTAACCTTGAGGTTTTGCTAAGTTAATTTAAATGATGAGTTAAGTCAAATTTACTGAATATCTAGATTATCTCCAAATAAAAAACTGAAACATTACTAAAAACAGGTTTATACATTTTTGGCTTCCTTTAGCAGAGGAACTAAAGATATTTTGGTCTAATGGTAAACATGTTTTGTGTCACATTGGAAATGTACTATGAGGAAAATATAAATTTGTCAGTAACAGACTGTTCACAACTGTTTAATGCTATTAGAAAGAAAAAGGGCAACATCTCTGTATGCATGCAAAGTAGGATTGTGTTTTTGGTAAGAGAAGGAATGAGAAACAGAGATGCATTTTTTTGAGGGAAAAGAAAGTAATTTTGTCCTAATGTGAGACTGGGTATTTCAGAGTAGGAAAGAGGAAAAACAGAACAGAATCTGAATGTTAAAAAGAAAGTTGTAAAAGGTTTGTGGAAAAGGAGTCTTTAGAAAGAAACTTTAATGTGTGGACAAGCTGGCTAAGACTGCAAAGGATCCAATTACATTTTTTAAAAAGTGAATGCCTACATGGCTGATGTATAACAGATCAATGCCTTTTAGGTTACCTAACTGTGCCCCTACCTCTTCACAGACAGACTGAGACATCTCACTAGTCCACTCCCGTGAGTTTACATCGTTGAGTTAGGAAGAACCTACCAGGATGCTTTCATAAATCAGGATTTGCTTTGGCAGGCCTCTAATTCCCTGGTTAGGAGTAAATGTAAATGAGGCTATGATCAGGAACCTCTCCTTAACTCTTGAAAGTACTGCGGAATCCATTGCTAAAACAATAGCTACCCCCAAAAATCCTAAGAATCTCTGGCCAAAGTCGTTCTTGGTAATAGGACAGCCCTTGACTGTCTTTTAGGTGAGTAAGGAGGTGTCTGTGCTGTGGCCAACACCACCTGCTGTACCTGGATTAACACTTCTGGGGAAGTTGAAACTCAGTTACGTTAGATCACTGAGCAAGCCACTTGCCTTAAAAAGGTGACTCCTTCAACAGGGTCTTTCTCTGACTTACTTGATTTTGATTGGCTTGGGCCTTGGGGATCATGGCTCTGAAGTACACCCCAGATGTTGGAAATTATCCTACTTATAATAATCATAGTAGTTCCCCTGGTACACTGTATTCTCTCAAAATCTTTAAATGAATGTTTGCAGGTGTTAATCACCAAGAAAATGATCTTAAGACTGGAACATCAAAAAAGGAACAAAGAGAATGATGAATTTAAAAAAAAAAAAAAGAATGAACCTAAAGTTATGACTTGTGAATACCTCAGAGATTTACCAAAAATGTCATGACCTGTGAGTACCACATGGTATATTAGCAAAAATTGAGAGAACACAGAGTGGTAGCTGAGAGTGGTGCTAATATCTTTAATTTGGATCACATCTGTCAGTGAAGCTGTGAGCCTGATCAAAAGGGGGGAAATTGGTAAAAAAAAAAAAAAAAAAGGAACAGCAGGCCCAAAATGGAGTAACTTGTGCTAAGACCCACGTCAGCAAACCAAGACTTCATACCTAACCTAATTGCAGTTTTGGCCTCTCCCAGGAATGTGATCTTTAACCAGTCAACCTGGAATTACCTGGTCAGTACTAGTGAGATAATCTGCCTGATAGACATCTGCCTTTCCCAAAAGGAGGGTGACCTTGCCTGAAACAATCTGGTTTTTGCTAGAATAGATTCCTTGCCCTGCCTCCTTCTGCCTATAAAAGTTTTCCACTTTGTACAGCTTCTTGGAGCTCCTTTCTATCTGTTTAGATGGGATGCTGCCTGATTCATGAATCATGAAATTAAGCAAATTAGATCTTCAAATTTACTCAGTTGAATTTGGTTTTTTTGACAAAGCTAACAGCGTGGGTTCTGGAGTTCATAAGCAGCAACAAGTCAGCACATACAACCCCACATTAGACAAATGGAGATAAACTTCTTTGTAATTTCTAATTCCATGTTAACCTAATAGTTTAGTCATTCTTATCATTTAGGAAACCCTAAAGAGCTTTCTCTTAAAGTACCAGCTAGGAGAGAAAATGTCACCCATTAGCAGCTAGCTTGACTCTTCCTATATTAATTCCCCATTTCTCTTTATCCAGCCTCCCTCCATCTCTTTCACATTAGGCAGTTTCTGCTACTGCTTTTATGCCAAAAGTTCGGCGTATTGACATATGGTGTTGTGCAACGGCTGTGTTGGTCTTCACATTAGGTATCTTCTCCTGATGATTAATCAGATGTTTCAGATGCACTTATGACTAAAGGCACCATAGATTCCGAGAGATGGCTCAACACCAGGTTTTTGGGATTATTCCCTAAAGCAAGCTGGAGAAATCTAAAATTATATAACTAGAACCATCCTCTTCTGATGCTTGAAGGATGTTCTGAGTTTGTGTCCATAGATTATAAGAGGTCATTCCCAGTGTTTTATTTTTATAATAAGATCTGAGAAGGGGGGAGAGTTCAATAGAATGTTTATAATTGCTAACAGATATTTATAATTGCTTAATGTGACCTCAGGCTGCATTAAAAGAAGTATTGTGTTTAAAGCAAGGGAGGAGAAGTTTTAGAAGCTGTCTTCAGCTTAAATTATTCATTTATTCAACTAAAAAGAGTGACACCTAGTCTGTGAAAGACATTGGGCTGTGAAAGATACAAATATAACAAGTAGCATACTGAGACAGATATAAACAGTATTAAATGAGAGCTCTGTGAGGGGGCTGCTGCTTTTCTGGTTAGGCTCATGGGGCTGTCAGAACTTTTACTACAGCAAACCTGTAGAACAAAGGTGTCTCCAGGAAGCTGGCTGCTAAGTGAGTAAGATGACCTGGTAGGCCTGTGTCAAAGTGGTGAGCATATGCCCTGTTTAAAGTGGGCAGCTGCCATTCAGTAATGTTAGATTGTCATCTTGTGAGAATATGGGTCTGGTTTTGCCAAGAGAAACTGGTGATCCAGAATTTTATGTGAAACATTTCATTTAAAAATATTGTCAAGATGGTAGCTGATTCAAGTGATTAAAAGCTTCATAGAACTGTTACATGCCCTTGGGCTACATTCTACTCTTGGGCTTCTGATTTGTACATTCTGCTCTCATTAGAGTCCCCCCAGTCAAGGTATGTTTGCCGATAGTTAGAGGGGTTCTTTAACTTGAGACTTCAAGTAAATACCTAATTGGATACTGCAGTAAGAATGACTCAGTTTACTTACTGTAATCAGTAGGTGAAGACAAATGAGTGACATATGCATGTTTATATAATTTTGGTGGGGGAGTCGGTTCTTCACTCACAGTGGAAAGTTTTAGTATATTCAACAGGCTGTGACCTGAGAGCATTTCACATTTCCACTGGGACAGGTGAGAGGAATAAAAACTCCTGGACTCCATTTGCTAATTTGAGGATGATGAAAGCTATTTCTCTGAGGTTTCTCAGTGTGGATTTATGATGACCTCAGGCCAGATTCTCTGTTGACGCTTTGAGCCTCTGTCCAGCATCATATACATTTCAAAGGAGCTTGCCTTCTCTGTGTCCTGGTGAAAGAAATGCAGGTGCTCAATTAATGGGTCACTGGCTCTTGAGTAACTTCTGGAGTTGCCTGGATGGAACCTCTGCTCCTCATGGACTATAAACAAATTCCATCTCTTTACCTGCTGCCTGTATCATGCCAAAGATAGAGCCAGGATTTGAACCCGGCTGTGTCTTAGTCTCATAGCAACTCCACTGCCAGCTATGAAATATCCATGTGGCCTGTTTAGGTCTCAGAAAAATTACTGTTATATTTACTTTTCCCCATAGTTAATTTGAGTTTGGATATTTTTAGCAAATACATTTAAACTGGGAAATTAACACTTGAGAGGCAAAGAGTTAATACAAACCCAGTTTTCTATTAACTTTAAAATTGAACAGGAGTACGGTTGACACCTGTGTGTTTAGGCAGATTAACTGACATAACTAAGTAGAAATCCTCCTCTTTCTTCTGGAGATATGGTAGTTGGATCTCTGCTGTTACTTTATGAAGATCTAGATTGAGGCTTGAATAAAGAGTCCATCCAGGTTCCTGGGCTCCTGGAATTTTTAGGAAGTTATTTAGATCTGATCTCATCAAAATGGCTATGTTGACATGTGTGTGACCCCAATAAAAGCTAGCACTCTATGTAGTCCAGTGCTGGTCAGTGCTGCCTTAGAAGAAAAACACAGTCCATAAATCAAAAGTAGTTTAGACACTTTGAATCTTTTCTGAAACCTCTTGAATAATGTCAAGGCAGATACAGTCTGAAACTACCATCTTTTTTCATTAAAATTATCTTTTCCTAATTTTCTCAAATATCTCTCAGAGCGGTAGCTAAACTTGAAATTTTCTTTCCCTCCCCGCTGTCAACACTCCAAACTTTTTCTTTTATTTTAAGCAGGTTCTTGTTTTTAATATCTTATCCTTTTCATTCTACCACTTGCCATGTTTTTTTTGTTGTTGTTGTTTATTTTATTTAGCCGTAAACCATCTCTGTCTAGCCATTACCCAGAGTCTCCATCACAAAATCCCAGGAACCAAGCTATTAAAGACACAATTCTCACTAGATGACTACTGAGGAAGGTAAGGCTGGGAATATTCCCCCATTAATAATTTTTGCTCTGCTCTGTCACATATAAAAAATACTATATGTGGGCTTCCCTGGTGGCGCAGTGGTTGAGAGTCCGCCTGCCGATGCAGGGGACACGGGTTCGTGCCCCGGTCCGGGAAGATCCCACATGCCGCGGAGCGGCTGGGCCCGTGAGCCATGGCTGCTGAGCCTGCGCGTCTGGAGCCTGTGCTCCACAACAGGAGAGGCCACAACAGTGAGAGGCCTGTGTACCACAAAAAACCCCCCAAAACATAAAAAACCTATATGTAATTACTAAGGATTATACATAACAGATATGCTTGGACATGCTTTATCCCAGAGCCCCCTTTTGCTCCCTCACTGTGGACCAGACTGAAGAACAGCATGAGAATCAGGAATGGTGAGAGATTCAAGTATGTGGTGGGAGGTGAGGTCAGGTTCATGGGTGGACTGAGCATCAGCCCTTGGTTGAAACTCAGCATAATAAATATGACAGTTTTTTGGGTGATTTTCTTAAAATTACATTTGGTGACTTCTGTTTTGAGCAGCATCAAAATAACCCTGTGCCAGAATAACTGCGGCAGAATGTTGTTTACTCTGGCTTTGAGGAATATAATGTTACGAATATTCTTGCCTCTCTCTTTTCTACCTGTATCGCTTTTTCCAAATTTCTAGGTACCAGATCAAGTGTTAAGTTGAAATCATGGAATGTCAGGCTTGGAAAGATAAAGGTTATGGAGCTTGGTGGTTCCCAAATCTTATACCTGTCTCCTTTGTCAAATCGCACATTCTGTATTCCACCGCTCAGAGGTTCTGATTTATTAGTTTGCTGTGGAGCTCTAAAATATGTATTAAAAAAAAAAGTCTCCTGAAGTGTTTTTGTTAACCATTCTGGTTTGGGAAATCCTGATCAAATTCACCTCCTTCCACCCCGCCTGATGCCTGGATTCCCTCTAACAGCATACCTCTTGATAGTCAGCCTGGGGCTGACGTTGATGATGGTGAAGGAAGCCCATAGGTACCAAGTGCTTTCTAACTGTTAGGCACTGGACTAAGGCTTTATCTAATTTGTCCCATACACTACATATAACAATCTCAGGAGCTAGATAAGATTATTATACACACATTTTATCCCACGTCTTTGAATTGGCTATGATCTCACTTTCTTCTAGGTTTTTACTCATGTACTGTTGCCCTTGCAAGGCACTCCCTGCCTAATTATACTTGTCTCCTTTGAGCTTCTTTACTATCTCTACTTTCTTCTATTCGTCTATATTTTATTGGGAAAACAGTACAGTTTAACAAATTAAAGGTGTGGATTCTGGAGCCGGGCTCTGTGGGTTTAAACCCAGCTCCACCATGCTCTGATAGTGTCGTTCTGGGTTAAGCTAACCTTCCTTTGCTTTCTTCATTTGTAAAATGGAGATTTAAAATCCACTTCTTCACAGAGTCCATGTGAGGGTTAGTATATTAATGCATGTTAAACATTCATAATAGACCCAGGAATGGAATAAATGCTCGATAAATATCACCCATTTTTATCTGATTATACCAAATTTTAATTGTCCATTTACTTGTCTTTCTCACCTACTAGGCAGTAAACATCTTGAAGGAAGAGAGTATATCTTGTTCAATCTTGTATCTCAAGTGTCTACTGCAAGGCCTAGTAGATAATAAGTGTTCAAAAATTGGTAATTTTAAATGTAATTCTAATCTGTAAGAAGGTTCAGAATAAAACATTATAAAGACTTCCAGCCTACACCCTGATTTCTCTGAACATTTACAACCCTTCTAAATCATACCACTCCACTGCCAATTAATAATAATTTTTTATTGTTATTAAACCACATGGCCCTATAAGTTGGCTCACTGCTTTGTCTATCAGACAAACCTGGGTTTGAATATCCTTGCTTGCTTCTCTTGTTCTCTTGATTTGGCATTGGGCAAGTCATTGTACTGCTTAGATCTTCATTTCTCTCATCTATAAACCTGAGGTGAAATATCTTCCCTGCAGTGCAGTTGTAGGGTTAACAGTGTTGTGTGATGGACATGTTATATAGTGCCTGTGATGGAAAAGATGCTCAGAAAGAGGTAGGTAGGCTTATTGTTGCGTGGAAGAAGTTCAACACGAATGCTTGTTGATATGGTCTTGGCCTACATTCAGTATTCTTCATTCATGTAGACTGAAACCTTTTGGAGTCAGATTTCTTTAAGTACTGTGATGGTTGAATTATGTCCCCACCAAAAGATATCCTGACCCCCAGAACCTCAGAATGTAATCCTTTTGGAAATAGGGTCATTTTAGATATAATTAGTTGAGGTGGGGTCAAAGTAGAGTACGATGAGTCCTTAATCCAATATGATTGATGCCTTATAAGAAGACGAGAAAGAGACCCAGGGAAAAGAATGCCAGGTGATGATGGAGGCAGAGATGGGAGTGATGCACCTGCAAACAGAGGAACTCCAAGGATTGACCCTCACCACCACAAGCTAGGAGGAGGTAAGAAAGGATTCTACCCAGAGTCTCAGAGAGAGCACAACCCTGCTGACACCTTGACTTTGGACTTCTAGCCCTAGAACTGTGAGAGAATACTTTTAAGCTCCTTAAAGCCACCCAGTTTGTGGTACTTTGTTATAGCAGCTGTAGGAAACTGATACAAGTACTATGCTAAACTTAATGACCATGACTTCCTAAAGCTACTCTGGGAAAAAGGGAGCAGTGTGATAGTTACTCATAAAAAGGAGCAAATTGAGGTTTTCCAACCTAAAAATGATTATGCCTATAGAATGATAGGCTTCTGGAAAATGAGGGAGAAACAAATCCTTAATATATCACTCTCCTTAAAGCGTTTAAAAAAATATTTTTTCCCTTGAACTTCCAAACTTTCGTTAATAAGTTTGGGTCCCTAAAGGACCAGAAAGCTTTCAGTTGTACTTGTTCAGAACGGTAAGAAAATCCTTTTTGCATTTACTATTTATGAGCTGTGGCTTCATATTGTCTTGTGGTCAGGTGATGCTTGCTTTTAAGAACCCGCACATGAGACCAGATTCATTATTTTTTAATGTAAAGAGGATGATGGCAAACTGTACAGTGTTATATACAACCAGGCTGTCACTCTTGCCCTAGAATTTGTATTAACATTGTTCATTTAGAAACTAGTAAACCACGTGCCATATTTATAAACATCATATTTGACATAAAAGTAATATTTGTTGGAAATAGAATTTAAGTGTTTAATTGCAGTACATGAATCATGGGACAATCTTCAATTCTGAACAATTCCATGGTACTAAAACTTGGGAGCACATTTTTTCCATGTAAAGTACACATCTAATAAGAAAATCCCTTCACTTTGCTCTCATATTTCTTTCAGCAGGGGGGCAGCTGCCATTTCAGTTGCTAAGTTCATTCGACTTCTAAGTACAAGGAAAATGAAACCAAAATACTCAGATCAGTTGGGGTAAAAAATCAAATACTGTTATGGTTAACCCAAAGTGTTCTAGAAGAAAATTTAATTTGTACTTATTTCTAAAAAGCTTTTCTTCTGGGGAGAAAAGTTTTGCATTGCCAGTCTGAAGTAATGTAACTGGGAATCCAATCCTGTCTCAGAGAAGCTGCTTTTCTCTGTCCTTTGTATATATTCAACTCTCATGTATCTTTCCTGGCCTCAGCTTTAACAAATGTCATAAGCTATGGGAAGATGACATTTCTCTCTTTTGAAGGAAGCAGTTTCACATTTCCTGGGGTGAATTTTTGACCCAGGTTACTACTGTACAGTTGTGATTTTTTGGTATTTTTTACAGATTAGCAATTTTTCCCCAGAATTTTCCTAAAATGTCTGGATTTTCATAGAATTATTTTTCTCCTCTTGAAGTCCATCTTCCATTGCTCCTGCTCTTAGCTATATCTGTTGCCTAAAACACCTAATAAAGCATTTTCATTCATTTTTTCATTCAACTACAGCCCACCAGTGGAGCTGACAAACTAAGGCTTGCTGCCTGTGTTTGTGCTACTCAAGAGCTAAGAGTGTTTTTTACCTTTTTTAATGGTTGAAAAAAAATAGCAGCAGAAGAATGATATTTTGTGACACAGGAAAATTGCACACAATTCAAATTTCAGTGTCCAAATACATGTTTATTGGGACACAGCCTTGCTCATTTGTTTACATATTATCTATGGTGAGTCATGGCTTAGAAAAGCCCCATGGTCATTCTAGTACTTCAGTGTTTTGCTTCCTTCTCGCAGTTCCAAATCTGCCAGCACTGCCCGTAGACCACATGTCCCTGTCATGCCCCACAGCCTTGCATGTATTTTTCTCTGCCCTTCCTACTCACTTTCACGGGACACTCCAGTAGGGCTCTGCATGGCCAGATCCCAAATTTCTTCCTTTTAAGATGGCTCTGCACCATAATCTAGCCCCACACACCCCTACTTCCAGTTCATCTGCCAGTATGGTATCTGTCTTAGTCAGCTCAGGTTGCTTTAACAAAATACCATAGTCTGGGTGGCTTAAATACAAATATTTATTTCTCACAGTTCTAGAGACTGGGAAGTTCAACATCAAGGTACCAACAAATTTAGTGTTAGTTGAGAGCCCACTTCCTGGCTCACAGATGACTACCTTCTCTCTCTGTTCTTGTTGGAAAGAGGTGAGAGAGCTCTCTGGGCTTTCTTTTATAAAGGTATTCATCCCATTCATAAGGCTCCACCCTCGTGATCTAATCACTCCCAAAGACCCCTACCTACTAATACCATCATAACAGGGTTTAGGATTTCAACAGCCAAATTTTGGGGAAACACAATTATTCAGTCCATAACAGAATCCCATGTACTCTTTTGTCTGAAAGGGGAGCTCAGACAGAGGAAAGACAAAAGTCATGAATTTTTTTAAAGATTCTTAAGCTGGGTCTCGCTCTTGTTGCATTTATTTAGTTTTTGTTTTTTAAACTTAAATATTAGGAATCTACTTTCATACTTGTTAAACTTCTCCTGATTGGTTTTAGCCCAGCATTGCTGTCTGTGAAGCTGGTTTTGAAACTTCATTTTGTTGGCCAGTATACTGCTGTGTTTCCCAGATTTGTGTTGTTCTCAAGTTTTTTATTGTAGATGCATGTTCTACATTTTAATCACATGTATTGAGTAAGATATTTGAGGATTGGACCCCAAACAGAACTTTGTGGCACTCTCCTGGAAACTCCTTTCCAATTCAGTATTGATCTCTTAAGCAGCACTCATTGGTTCAAATAATTTCCAATCCCCCTTATAACTGTGATTATGGAAGACTCTGCGAAGTACTTTGCTAAAATGGATATGAACTGTATCTAAACCCTTCCCCTGATCCAGTAGCTTAGAGCTTCTCATCGTGCTATCTATAAGTATGTCGGGGTCAAAGGAGAAATTTTTGCAGTCAGAGAAACCTGAGTTCAAAAACTATGTCTGTCTCTTCACCTAGGAAAATGCTTTTCTAACCCTCAGTGTGGTGGTAAGGATTCAAGAATTGAAGGGTGAACTACTAAAACAATTAGAACACAGCATTACATGTAGGAACTTCCCCTTAAATGGTAGCTTTAATTATTATCACTAATAAGATTATCAAGAAAGGAATGAGATTATTTTAGGATAACTTGTTCTCAGTAAATTCACAATAGTACCTAGTGAAGAAGAAATTTGTTTCTAAATGTCCATGTATCATTTTTTGATCACTGATTCTTGTAGTTTGCATAGATGTGATGTTATGTATACTGTTCTAGGGTTTCTGCAGTCTACTCTTGGCTGAAATTTGTCATCCTATACAGCTGATTTCAATTCTTTGTCAAATCTCTTATTTATTTAAATTCTTAAATATTATGATAGTCTTTTCATTTCCAGACACCCTAGTATATAATTTGCTTGAACATGTGGATATGAACACACGGAAGCAGGCACGTATTTCTGTATCATCTTTCCTCTGCAAGGCTTCTCTTCAGCTGAGAAACTTGATTTGGGGTTAAAAGCTCAGGATCAGGGATAAAAACATCTAGATACTGGTGCATAATCTGTTCCTTAACTAGCTGTATGACCTATGATGTGCTGTTGGACCTCTCTTGGCATTATTCTCTGTAAATAATGGTTTCTATCAGATGCTTTCCATGAGTTCCTTCTTGTTCTAGAATACCATGATCATAAGCAATCTGTTAAGCATATACAAGAAATCCCCAGAGGAGTTTGCAGGGAGGGAAGATGATGGAATCACTCAGTAACTACACAAGTTTCATGAGATGACAGCAAAAATAAAGGCAGCTCATAAATTCTGCAGAAATTCAGAGGAGGGAAGGAAAGGTGGATGTAAGGCTTTTGGGGGTAGACTTCATGGATGGAGACTAAACAAAAGGGAGAAAAGAGATTGTCAACGGTTGATGTCAGAAATGCTTTTTATTTTTGTTTTATTTTGCTGATGTTTTAATCTTCTCCAAGGTCAATGTCAGTGCAAGATATTTATTTCCTTACCATTCTTTGGGATATTACCTTGATCCTTAATCAGTAGTCCTAACTTAATCAGTAGTCCTAACTTCTACTTTCAAAACTGGACAAGATATTGCCATTTATTCCCAAGCACACCATTTTGAGGTGGTATATCATCTTATTTGGAGGGAAATAACATTCAGCAACATGAAGATAGGTAGAGAAATTTTGGAATTGTCTTCTGGCCTCAGCAGCATTTGAATGCAAACAATTCAGATAGTTGCTACGAAGTGGTTGCTTCATAATGTTGAATAAAGGATGAGAAAAACATTAAGGGAATAATAGATGACATCAATTTAGCTTGCTCTTTTGAGGGATATAGTGAAATGTGGTAGTTAGGAATATAGGCTCTGGAGTCTGACTCTGGATCCACCATTAATGGTTGGATGAGGCTGGAGAAGTTACTTAACCTTTTGAACCTCAATTTCTTCATTCATAAAATGGTCATAGGGCTTCCCTGGTGGCACAGTGGTTGAGAATCCACCTGCCAATGCAGGGGACACACGTTCGAGCCCTGGTCTGGGAAGATCCCACATGCCACAGAGCAACTAGGCCCGTGAGCCACAACTACTGAGCCTGTGCGTCTGGAGCCTGTGCCCCACAACAAGAGAGACCACGACAGTGAAAGGCCCGCGCACCGCGATGAAGAGAGGCCCCCACTTGCCGCAACTAGAGAAAGCCCTCGCACAGAAACAAAGACCCAACACAGCCAAAAATAAATAAATAAATTTATTTTAAAATAAAATAAAATAAAATAAAATGGGCGTAATAATAAAACGTATAGAGATTTTTTAGGATGAAATATATCATCACATAAATATCTTAAACTAGTAGTTAATAGATTAAATTCCCACTGTCATTTATTATTATTCTAAGTATTTTTGTATTCTCCCATAAATGCACACACTTATTATCACAAGGAATATGGAACAAAGACAGGACATGAAATAGAAAGGAGAAATGCGAAAAATTGAGTCTTTCTAAAGACATAAATTATAACAATTGAGGCCTTGGCTCCTATAAATTCTCCTTAAGAAATGCCTTCTCTGACAGTCATTTCCAACATGCTTCTTTACGCTTGAATTCAAAGTTGTTGCAAAATTAAAGAATAAGATCTTAGAATTTTGAGTGATCTCTTTGGACCCTAGATGACATTGTGTCATATGACTCTATTCTGTGATTTTATCATTTAAGATTATTTATTATCATTGAAATGTCATTAATTAAGCATGGCAAGAATGCAACAAAATCAAGATATAAGCATTATTTTGCCTAACCTCTGAATTCATTTTAATAATTAACTGTGTAAAGAATTTAGTTATGCAGTAAAATATTTTTTTAAAAATTGTGGAAGGTTGCTAAAATGAATAACAAAAGATAAATACAGTCCTTTAGGAATTTTTGGCAGAAAAAAAATTCCTAACTCTCAAACGAATATAATAGATGCTCCTCTTTCAGAATTTCTGTGACTCTTTTTTTCTTGGGTTAACTCAGCTGTATGTATGAACACCTGGAGAATATACCAGGGTGGGTGAGACATTACATGTGGGAGTGAAGAAGGCATCAAAAGGCATTAAAAATTTGGAGGCACTGGGTAGGAAATTCATGTGCTACTGCAGGGAATCCACTCTCTAATGATTATAAAGCATTTTATACATTCTTAATTCTGTAGCAGAATTAGGAACTATTTCTTCAACTCTGTACGTCTTTTCTTGTCTTTTTTCTTTTTTATTGAAACATAATTGACATAAAACATTCCATTAGTTTCAGGTGTACAACATAATGGTAACATTTGTATACATTGTGAAATGATAACCACGATAAGTGTAGTTATCATCTGTCACTAGTCACCATGCTGTACGTTACATCCCCATGACTTATTTATTTTACAACTGAAAGTTTGTACCTATAGATCCCCTTTGCCCATTTTACCCACCCCTCAACCCTCCTCCCCTCTGGTAACCACCAGTCTCTTCTCTGTATCTATGAGTTTTGTTTTGTTTATTCATTTCTTTTGTTTTTTAGATTCCACATATAATTGAAAACATATGGTATTTGTCTTTATCTGTCTGAGTTATTTCACCTAGCGTAATACCCTCAAGGTCCATTCATGATGTTGCATGTGTCAAGATTTCATTCTTTTTTATAGATGAGTAGTATTCAGTTGTATATGTGTACCACATCTTTATCCATTCATCCATTGAATGACACTTAGGTTGTTTCCATATCTTGGCTGTTGTAAATAATGCTGCAGTGAACATAGGAGTGTGTATATCATTTCAAATTAGTGTTTTTGTTTTCTTTGGAACTATACACAGAGTAGAATTGCTGGGTCATATGTCGTTCTATTTTTAACTTTTTGAGGAAGCTGCATACTGTTTTCCATAGTGGCTGTGCCAATTTACATTCCCATCAACAGTGCACAAGCTTTCCCTTTGCTCCACCTCATCAACACTTGTTATTTCTCATCTTTTTGTTGATAACCACTCTAACAGGTGTGAGGTGATGTGCCATTTTGGTTTTGATTTTCATTTCCCTGATGATTAGTGATGTTGAGCATCTTTCATGTGCCTGTTGGCCATCTTTATGTCTTATTTGGAAAAATGTCTCTTCAAATTCTCTGCCCATTTTTAAAAATTGGATTGTTTGTTTCTTTGTTATTGAGCTGTATGAGTTCATTATGTATTTTGGTTATTAACTGTGTATTGGATATATGATTTGCAAATATCTTCTCCCATTTAGCACGTTCTCTTTTTATTTTGTTGATAGTTTCCTTCACCATGCAGAAGATTTTTTAATTTGATGTAGTACCATTTTTTAACTTTTTTTGTGTGTGTGTGTGTTATGTGGGCCTCTCACTGTTGTGGCCTCACCCGTTGCAGAGCACAGGCTCTGGACGCGCAGGCTCAGCGGCCATGGCTCATGGGCCTAGCTGCTCCGCGGCATGTGGAATCTTCCCGGACCGGGGCATGAACCCGTGTCCCCTGCATCAGCAGGCGGACTCTCAACCACTGCGCCACCAGGGAAGCCCCCAATTTTTAACTTTTGCTTTTTGTTGCCATTGCTTTTGGAGTCAGATCCAAAAAAAATGTCACCAAGTGTGATGTCATGGAGCTTACTGCCTATATTTTTTCTAGGAGTTTTATGGTTTCTGTTCTTACATTCAAGTCTTTAATCCATTTTAAGTTAATTTTTGTGTATGGTGTAGTATAGTGGGCCGGCTTCATTCTTTTGCATACAGCAGTCCAGTTTTCCCAACACATTTTATTGAAGAGACTGTTCTTTACCCATTGTATATTCTTGCCTCCCTTGTCGTAAGTTAATTGGTCATATATGTATGGGTTTATTTCTGGACTCCCTATTCTGTTCCATTGATCTTTGTGTCTGTTTTTTTGCTAATACCATACTGTTTTCATTACTGTAGCTTTGTAATATACAGTAGACCCTTGAACAAAGCCAGTTTGAACTGCATGGATCCACTTATGTGTGGATTTTTCACAATAGGTACATACTACAGTACTATACAATCCAAGATTGGTTGAATCCCTAGATGCAGAAATCCAGAAACAAAGAGCCTACAGTAAAGTTATACATGGATTTTTGACTGGACAGAGGGTTGGCTCCCCTAACCCCATGTTGTTGAAGGGTCAACTAAATCTGGGAGCATGATGCCTCCATCTTTGTTCTTCTTTCTCAAGACTGCTTTGGCTATTTGGGATCTTTTGTGGTCCCATACAAATTTTAGAATTGTTTGTTCTATCTGTGAAAATGTCACTGGAATTTTGAGAAGGATTTTGTTGAGTCTGTATATTGCTTTGAGTAATATGGACCTTTTTACAATATTAATTCTTTCAATCCATGAGCAAATCCATTTATTTGTATCTTCCTCAATTTCTCTCATCAATGTCTTATAGTTTTCAGCGTACAGGTCTTTTACATCCTTGGTTAAGTTTATTCCTAGGTATTTTATTCTTTCTGATGCAATTGTAAATGGGATTGTTTTCTTACTTTCTCTTTCTTATAGTATTTGGTATATAGAAACAAAACAGATTTTTCCATATTGATTTTTACCCTGCAACTTTACTGAATCTGTTTATTAGTTCTAACAATTCTTTTGTTGGAGTCTTTAGGGTCTTATATATATGAAATCATGTCACCCACAAAGGTGACAGGTTTACTATTTCCTTTCTAATTTGGATGCCTTTTACTTACTTTTCCTGCCTAATTGCTCTGGCTAGGACTTGCAATATTATGTTGAATAGAAGTGGTGAAGATGGGCATCCTTTTCTTGTTCCTGATCTTAAGGAAAAAGCTTTCAACTTTTCACTATTGAGTATGATGTTAGCTGTGGGCTTGTCATATATGGTCTCTATTATTTTGAGATACAGCCCCACTATGCCCACTTTGTTGAGAGTTTTTTTTTTTTTTTTTTTTTTTGCGGTACGCGGGCCCCTCACGGTTGTGGCCTCTCCCGTTGCGGAACACAGGCTCCGGATGCGCAGGCTCAGCGGCCATGGCTCATGGGCCTAGCCGCTGCGCGGCATGTGGGATCTTCCCGGACCGGGGCACGAACCCGTGTCCCCTGCATCGGCAGGCGGACTCTCAACCACTGCGCCACCAGGGAAGCCCTGTTGAGAGTTTTTATCATATAAGTGGTTGTGGAATTTTGTCAGATGCTTTTTCTACACATATTGAAATGGTCATATAATTTTTACCCTTCATTTTTTAATGTGTTTAATCATTTTGACTGGTTTGCAGCTGTTGAACCACTCTTGCATCCCTGGGATAAATCCCACTTGATCATGGTATATGATCCTCTTAATGTATTGAATTTGATTTGCGAATATTTTGTTGAGGATTTTTGCATCTATGTTCATCAGGAATATTGGCCTATAGTTTTCTCTCTTTCTTTCTTTCTTTCTTTCTTTTTTTTGTGGTGTCCTTGTCTGGTTTTGGTATCAGGGTAATGATGGCCTCATAAAATGAGTTTGGGAACATTCCTTCTTCAATCTTTAGGAAGAGTTTGAGAAGAGTAGGTATTAAATCTTCTTTGAATATGTAGTATAATTCACCAGTGATGTCATCCGGTTTTAGACTTTTGTTTGTTGGGAGTTTTTGATTCAGCCTTCCTACAAGTAATCAGGCTATTCTGATTTTCAGTTTTGCTTGATTTAGTCTTGAAAGACTGTGTGTTTCTAGGAATTTATCCATTTCTTCTAGGTCATCCAATTTAATAGCATATAACTGTTTATAGTAGTCTCTCATGAGCCTTTGTTTTTCTGTGGTTTCAAATGTAACATCTTTCATTTCTGATTTTTATTTGAGCCCTCTTTTTGTTTTTAGCAAGTCTAAGTTTTATTTATCTTCAAAGCACTGGCTCTTAGTTTTATTAATCTTCTCTGTTGTCTTTTTAGTATCTGTTTCATTTATTTCTGCTCTAATATTTGTTATTTCCTTCCTTCTAGTAACTTTGGACTTCTTTTTCTAGTTCCTTTAGGTATGAAGTTAGGTTATTTATTTGAGCCTTTTCTAGTTTCTTGAGGTAGGCATTTAGTATTGTGAACTTCACTCTTAGAACTGCTTTTATTGCATCTCATAGATTTTGATATGTTGTATTTCCATTTTTATTTGTATCAAGGTATTTTTGATTTCTCCTTTGATTTGTTTGTTGACACATTGGTGTTCAGTAGTATGCTCTTTAATATCCACATATTAGTGATTTTTCCAGTTTTCTTCCTGTAATTGATTTCTAGTTTCATGCCATTGTTGTCAGAAAACATGCTTGATGTGATTTCAATCTTCTTAAATTTATTGAGACTTGTTTTGTGGCCTAGCAGATGATCTATCCCAGAGAATCTCCATATTCACTTGAGAAGAACGTTTATTCTGCTGCTTTTACATGGTATGTTCTCTATATATCTGTTAAGTCAATCTGATATAATGTTTCACTTAAGGCCAGTGTTTCCTCATTGATTTTCTGTCTGGATGATCTATCCGTTGATGAAAGTAGGGAATAAAATTTCCCTTCTATTATTGCATTGCTGCCATTTTATCCCTTTAGTTGTTTTAATATTTACTTTATATATTTAGGTGCTCCTGTGTTGGGTGCATAAATATTTACAAATATTATATCTTGTTGTATTCATTCATTTATCATTATGTAGTGCCCATTTTCATCTTTTATTAGAGTCTTTGTTTTAAAGTCTATTTTGTCTGATATATGTATAACTACCCCAGCTTTCTTTTGGCTTAGGTTGGTATGAAATATCTTTTTCCATCCCTTCACTTGTGGTCTGTGTGTGTCCTTACATCTGAGGTGAGTCTCTTATAGGCAGCATATACATGGGTTTTGTTTTTATCCATTTAGCCACTCTATGCCTTTTGATTGGTGACTTTAATGCATTTATATTTAAAGTAGTTATTTATAAGTATGTACTTATTGCCATTTTTATCATTGTTTTCTGGCTGTTTGTAGTCCTTCTCTCTTTCTTTCTTCTTCTCTTGCTTTCTTCTCTTGTGATTTGATGAATTTCTGTACTGTTATGCTTAGATTCCTTTCTCATTATCTTTTGTGTATCTATTATAGGTTTTTGCTTTGTAGTTACCATGAGGTGTATGCTATATATATATATATCTCAGTGTATTTTAAATTGAT
Organism: Tursiops truncatus; assembly: GCF_011762595.2. Lineage (NCBI taxonomy): Eukaryota > Metazoa > Chordata > Mammalia > Artiodactyla > Delphinidae > Tursiops > Tursiops truncatus. The sequence goes on along the minus strand of NC_047043.1, from coordinate 90,627,855 downwards.
AGCAAGTTAAGTTTGAAAGCATTCTAAAACTCTGAATTTTTACTCCTGCCACCCCATGTTTTGTGTTTTTGATGTTATATTACATTTTACAGTTTTTTATCTTGTGTATCCCTTAACTAATTCTTGTAGTTGTAGTTATTTGAATTACTTTTGTCTTTTACCTTCATATTAGCCATATAAATGATTAATCCACTACCTTTACTATATATTTACCTTTACAGTGAAATTTTTTACTTTCATATGTTTTCTTATTACTGATCAGTGACCTTTCTTTACAGCTTAAAGAAGTCCTTTAACATTTCTTGTAAGGCTGGTTTTGTGCTGATGAACTTCTTTAGATTTTGTTTGCCTGGAAAAATATTTTTCTCTCCTTCAATTCTGAATGGTAACATTGCCAGGTAGAGTATACTTGGTTAGAAGGTTTTTCCTTTCAGCACTTTGAGTATATCATGCTATTCCCTTTTGGCCTGCCAAGTTTCTGGTGAAAAATCTGATAGTCTTATGGGGGTTCCCTGGTATATAACAAGGGTTTGTTTTTATCTTGCTGCTTCTTAAAGATTCTTTCTTTATCTCTAATTTTGAAATTTTAATTATAATGCGTCTTACTGTGAATCTTTTTTGTGTTCATCTTGTTTGGAACTCTCTGGAGTTCAGGAATCTGGATGTCTGTTCTCTTCCCCAGGTTACCAGGTTAGGATAGTTTTCAGCCATTATTTCTTCAAATAAGTCTTCCCCATGCCACACCCCCACCCCCACCCCGCCATCCCCCTCTGGATCTCTTTAGTGCATATATTATTCTGCTTGGTGTTGTCCCATAAGTCCCTTAAGCTACTTATTTTCTTTCATTCTTTTTCCTTTTTGCTGCTCTGTTGGGGTGAGTTCCAGTGCCCTCTCTTTCAGATCACTGATTCTTTCTTCTGCTTTATCTGGTCTGCTGTTGAATCCCTCTAGTATATTTTTCAGTTTGGTAATTGTATTCTTTAGCTCTGTGCATCTTTATATCCATTAGTTTGAACTCTTTATCACGTAAATTACCTATCTCTTTTTTATTTAGATTTTTTTTTTTTTTTTTTGCGGTACACGGGCCTCTCACTGTTGTGGCCTCTCCCGTTGCAGAGCCAGGCTCTGGCTGTGCAGGCTCAGCGGCCATAGCTCATGGGCCCAGCCACTCCACGGCATGTGAGATCTTCCCGGACTGGGGCACGAACCCGTGTCTCCTGCATCGGCAGGCGGACTCTCAACCACTGCGCCACCAGGGAAACCCTTTATTTAGGTTTTATTCTGGGGTTTTATCTTGTTCTTTTGTTTGGCATGTATTCCCATGTCTCCTCATTTTGGTTGTCTCTTGAACTGTCTCTCCAATTATTCAGGCCTGTGGTACCCAGAAACACAATCCTCCTGTGCACAAGAGCCTGGCACTCAAGGGGTGTCCCCTATGTAGGCTGTGAATGCCCACTGATTTTGTTGGGGCTGGGGGAATGGCGCAGGGGGCAGGGCATTCACTTGCCCATACTAGCAGGTTAGAGTAAGAATGTAAAAGTGGCACCCACCATCTCTAGTGCTAGCAAGGTAGAGGGAGAATGTAAAAATGGTGCCTGCCAGAGCCTCTATCCCTGGAAGGAGTTCCAACAGGCTTCTGCTCCTCTGGAAGATGCTTTAAGGTTGGCAAATGAATCTCTTTCACATATGGTGTAGGCTCTTTGCAAATGGGTGCTTTTGAGCTGGGTTTTGGGCTGTGTCTGTGCACAAGCCCTTTAAGAGCAGAATCTGCATTCCCTATAGCCCTTTGGTTCTTTTGAATGTAGGTCCTGTTGGTTTTCAAAGCCAGTTTTTTAGGGGGCTTGTCTTTCCAGTGCATGTCCCAAGGGTGGGATGCCTGATGTGAGGCACAAACATCTTGCACCTCAGAGAGATGCTTAGTATTTATGAGATCCCTCCTGCTTGCATGTTGCAGTGCAGTGGGTGAGCTTTTAGGTGAAACTGTGTCTCTGCCTTCCCTAGCTATCTCAGTGTGTCACTTTTATTTTTTGTTGTTCAGCTAGCTCTCAGGTTCTTTTCAGAGGGAATTTTTCCATGTGTAGCTGTGGACTTACTGTGTCTGTAGGAGGAGGTGAGCTCAGGATCTTCCCATCTTGAACTGCCTCCTCCTATGTGTGTTTTCTTTTCAAAGCCTCTGACAATCAATTCTCTGTTTCCCTATTTTTCTCCCTTTTTCCATACATACTTTTATTGGAAACAAAATAGGTCCTAATGGGAGGCAGCAAAAAGGCCTAAAGGGGTGAACATAGTCCAGTGCACATTTAAGGTAAGAATAGAAACCTCCTGATCAATGAGAGGTCTTAGGCAGTGAAAGTCTCCTTGCTTGATACATTTACAAGGAGAGCAAGTAAAGCACTAGAAAATACCTGCCAAGCAAGACTGCCATTTTTGGCAGGAATAGGGGTCAGATTCTTCTGTAGAGTTTCTCCGTCTTGAAGCTCTTGTATTTTGTAATACAAGACATTAGTTCATCATACCATGTGCTGAGAAAACCTTTGCTTATGTACAATGGCTAGATTTGAGTGACTGAAAATGCAGCCAACAAACAGCTGCAAGACAATTGCTTGTGCACAAAACCTCATAACCTTGGCTGTACACACAGTGAGCCCCTTGCAATTGCAAGGCTTAGTTTTCTTCCAGGTGGGATATTACCTGTGAATCTATTGAAATATGGATACACTCATCGCTTTCCTCGAAGAGTTGGGTTACACTGTAGAGAAGACACATGCAAGATTTGTCACCTGAACAATTCTTTGTCATTCACTCTCTACCATCTCCATTTCCTTTGCATGTAAAAAACAAGTTGACCCTTCTCTGCAAAACTTATTTTTTTTCTACTTGAGGAAAGGAATCATTATTGGAAGTGATTCAATGCATGCTTATGCACCATCCTCCCACAAAAGGATTGAAACCACTGAGTATCATGGAAAACACATTTTTTAAACGCTTTCAAATGTTTTGACTTGTAACACTATGTTTTCACCTCCTGCTTGATTATCCATTATCGTGTTGATGGGGAAAATGCGTTCTCTTTTGTGATCTTCGCTCTTAAAATGCGTATGAAAAGTAAAGACCACCTGTTGCCATGTAGAAGTATAGTTTTTCTCTAAATCCACTTGACATTTCAAGGCTTCACATCTGCTACTTCGTGATAACATTTTCCTTTGTAGATCATGTGGTTTCTAAAATGGTGTCATGTGTGTCAAAATCTAGCCAGGAGGGCTTCCCTGGTGGCGCAGTGGTTGGGAGTCTGCCTGCCGATGCAGGGGACACGGGTTCGTGCCCTGGTCCGGGAAGATCCCACATGCCGCGGAGCGGCTAGGCCCGTGAGCCATGGCCGCTGGGCCTGCGCATCTGGAGCCTGTGCTCCACAGCGGGAGAGGCCACAGCAGTGAGAGGCCTGCGTACCGCAAAAAAAAAAAAAAAAAAAAAAAATCTAGCCAGGAATGGTTTTTAAAATTACTAATCTTAAGGGTGTTTTAGGATTTCATGTCCTATAGGGGAAGGGGTTCATGGTGATTATACCACACTCTTATCTAAAATGTATGAAACACATTTCTTCTCTTGTGCCCATTCTGATCAGTTGGATGTGAGTATGTGAACTACTGGGTTGAAATTGGGTATTTATGGTTGCCCAAGTAAAACAGTCCTCACTGATTTGGGTTGCCTGTTGTAGGTGACAGATTGGGCAGTGTCCGGTACTGGCCATCCCTTCTTTAGAACCTTCTTACAGGTGAGAGAAGGATGTCATTTCTGTCCCAGGTACACTTACATTCTGGCTGACACAGCAGGGTGGCCAAGGGCATATGGCAACAAACTTCTACCTACCTGTCCTTCCCTTGCCCCTCCTCATTTAGCTTGACCAATATTCAATCCCTGTGAGTTTTCCTAACAAAGAGGAACAAGTCCTGGCCTTCCTTAAAAAGCCCAGGTGGTGTGATTTATGCTCATCAAGATAAACATTTATCCTCAGCCCTCCTCTCTGGGCCTCAGGGGGTTCTTAATCACCAGAGAGGTTCAGGTTGCAGCAGTATTTGCTCTTGGTGCATTTTCAGAGGCTGGGGTAATTCCACAGCCTGAAAATGAAGATAAGAGGCGGGCTGCAGGCTGGGCAGCAGTTGCCGGTAGATAAGGGCATGTTATTCCATGCCAGAGGTTAATGGGAATTGTCAGTGTGGTGGTGATTTTCCCAATCCTTTGTCCCTACTATGACAGAGGACATGGCCTGAGACAAACACAGGATCCTATTTCCAAGGACACCTGTCGCTTCATGGATCAAGCGTAAGAGATACCTTTTGGGAGATCCTTATATCCCATTACACCATGTCTCTCTGTCATATTCTGTCTACATTCCTGGCCTAAGCTTTCCCCCAGCTGCCTTCATTTGCCAAATGGCTAATCTTCTCTTTGCTGCATGTTGTTTTCTTTCAAAGCTTTAAAATTGTTTCTGTATTTTTTCTTTCTCTTTTGTTTCTGAGAAGGGTATATAAATAACAAAAATATATTTCAAGTGAACACTTAAATATCTCTGTCAGCTTTAGTAGAGGGCTCTGGGTAATAATAATCCATGAAGGAATCAAAGTTAAAGTTTATTTTTATATTTGTTTTTAGGATGCAATCAGTCAGACACATATAAATGTACCTGCTCAGTACCCAGGGCTCCTCTCTTTCCATGGCTCGTGTCTGCATGTGAGTCCAAATCTAGGGAAGTCCAGTCCCTGCAACTGTAAATGATTCAGACCCAGTGACTGAATGAATAGCGTTAGTTTTCAGTGGATTTTTTAACTTATGCTTATCTGAATAGCTGCAAATGTGTTCTATTCTTTAAAAAATAAAAATATTTAGTGGACCAGTCCATAACATGACAAGTACCATTCACCAGCCTAAAGAAAGCAATTTACCGTAATCAGGTTATTTCACCTGAAAAAAGAAGGGGCATCTTGAGAAAACAAAAGGCCTTGTTGGCTCTGTTTTGAAGGCATTGTTGTGTTATTTGTTATCTATTATAATTAATAACATATCCCACTTATTGAGTGCTTACCGTGAGCCAAGCATTGAGCTAATTTTGCATGCTTGCTCCCAGTTAATCCTTATGGAAACTTCCTGAGGTAGGTGTATATCTCTATCTGATGGATGAGGATACTGACCTAGAGTGATGGAGCAGCTCGCCTGGGGTCACACAGCTGAGAAGAGATTGAACTGGGTCTTTCTGCTTCCAATGCTCCTGTTCTTTCCTGCCTTTCAATAAAGCAACAGACTTGGTCTTCAAACTGACAGTGCCAAAGGATCTCTTTCCAGTTTCTGAATTCCTCAGGCCTCCTCATTTTTTCCACACTTGACTAAGGTGTTGAATGTAAGTGTCCATAACTAAAATGAACCTTTGTTGAGAGAGTAGTAACTGGAGTCCATGTCTCCTGGCTCCTAACCCAGAGCTCTTTCACAGTTTCACCACTCCCTTTCTCGAGGCTAGTGACCGGAAGTGAAGCAACGGCAAACCATTTTTATAAGCCCTTCCCTCACTGAACCCCACTTCTCCCTCTGCTCCACAGCCCCTACTCTTTTGTTGCTCTACTCATTTTCAGAGACTGTGTCCCTCCTTGACATTTTATTAAATGTTTATTTGCTCTCTGTTTATCATGTGTCCCCATAATAGAACACCTGCCCTAGGAGAAGAGGGACTTTGCTTCATTCTCTGATGTCCTCAGGACGTAGAAGACTATCTGGCCCTAGTAAGCCCTAAATATATATCTGTGGGTTAAATAAAATGAAGACACAGGCTTAGCTAGATGATGGTATTTCCTTGAACTCACTGGTGTCTGAAATTGATCAAAACCCCCTCTCCTTCATGTGCTATATATGAAGAGCTGTGGACACTTTTTTAATGTACTCTAGAAGCGGTGTTTTTTTGTTTTATAAAAATGATTTAATACATCATTAATATAGTAATGTTTCATATTCAGGACACATCTATCCACAAGCTCTGGCCTTTTGAAAACTTAAGCCAATTTGAAATTAAATACACTTCAGAAATTTTGCTCTTATTTATCATGCCACATCATAGCACTCGAAAACATTTGATGTTTCTTTCTCCTTCACTCTCTCAATATACAACCCCCCGAAACAAACCCCAAACAAACAAAAACTGTTCTACTGCACTGCTTCAGCTTTGTGTAAAGCCTTTCAAATGTTCATTAAATTTAGGAAGAATGTGTACATGCTATCTCATGTTAATAGGTCCAGATTTTCCAACTCAGAAAGATGTAGAGAAAACTTAAGCTAACATGTTGCATTTGGGGAGAGAAAGGAAAACAAGTCCCAGGGTTCCACAACACATTTCTGGCTTTGGTTGTTCCCCATGCATTGTAGAGTGTTCAAGGATTGGAATTCAGGCTACATAACAAACTTTCCTAGGAATTAATATTTACAAAGGTGTGAGTGTCAAAGTGTTAAGAAAGGCCATGGGAGCTGGGAGATGGAGGAAAACCTGGGAAGAAAATATTTTTACACTTCTAATGTTAATCTAAGGAATGATCTTTCTTGCACTTGGATAAGTGGGAAAAGCTTTCTCCTTATTTCATATGCAACTGCATAAGCAGTGATCTTCCTTGCATATGGAAATAACTGAATCTCAGAGAGTTTTCTCAGCCAAGGTTATCAGCTTTTCTTGCTTTTTCTTCAGCACTACTAAAGGCTCCTTTGCTTTCTCTTTTCTCACCTCCCCACAGTGAGCTTTTGCCACATAATTTCTTCTGAAAGATCCAAATTTCCATTGACTCTTTTTACTTTAAAGTGTTTACTTAACAGTGAATGATCAATGTTGAGCTAAATAGGGAAGAAATCATCTGTATAGTTACATTTCTTTATATCTCTCAGCAAATGTTCTCCTATTTTAAATGCTAACATGGCAAACTTTGTTGGATAAGCATTCTGGGGTGTCCATGTGTTCATTATTTTGCAACACAAAGTGCAGATACTCAATCCTTGAAAATTGCTTTCTGAGTTTGAATGCTGTACCGTACCTCCTAACTCACATTTGTCCTTAATAAAAGGTATTACGGGAGGAATATGTTGTTCTTACTGGATCAACTCTTTACTATAAAAGTGGGTTAAGATATAGTGACATTTATTCTTTTGGGAAAAGCTGCTCTGGCGTGTGTGTATGTGAGTGTGAGTGTGTGTGTGTGTGTGTGTTTAGTATGCAGCTATTTACCACGTAGATTAACTTTTTCAAAAAGGTAAGTCTCCTTTTGAAAAAAGTCAAGGGTTAAGGGTGTGGAACTCTAGAAGGGAAGATCTGGATTTGGGTTTTGACTTTAGTTTTCCAGCTTTGGGCAAGTATTTAATTCTTCTATGACTCAGCTTGATTCCTCATCTACTCAATGGAGGTAAGAGTATCAATCTTAAAATGGAATTAAGGGTTAAATAGTTGATCTGTGTAAAGCACTCACCACAAGCTGAGCACATGATACATCCTTAGTTTATGTTAACTACTGTTATCATTTATTCATTTGGCAAGTGAACATACAGTGAAGCAGACCAGGGTTTGGAAAGGGATGGTCAGTGGCCTATGGGCCTTAATTAAGTAATGTATTGTCCTCAGGGAAATTTGCTTTGATTCCCTAAATTAGGGTAGGCAATCCCTGGTATAAACTTTTATAACATCCTTTACAACATTTAGCACAGTTTTATTTGCATGATTATCCATTTAGGGTCCAATAGGTGATGGAAGGGATCCTACGTATTTTGTTTACTGCTATCTACCCTATGTATATTCCATAGCCTAGAGCAAAGTGGGCACTCAAAACCACTTGGTGAATGAATGATGAATTCAGGAAAGAGTTATAAGGTTCTCACGTACCTGGCAGAGCTCCTTTGTAAATGAATGAATGAATGGATAGATGAATGGATGGAAGAACTCTTCTAGTTTCATTTGACTACTTTGGCCGCTCTTTTTTGGGGTCCTTTGCTGGCTTTTTCTCATTTTCTCAGTGTCTAACTGTGTGTGTGTGTGTGTGTGTGTGTGTGTGTGTGTGTGTGTAATCTGCATATCCAATTCCATGTTAGGGGAACTTATTGCTTGGTTACATCACCGTTCTAGAATCTGCAGCTTAGAACTGGGAAACGTGGTCCTTGAGGTCTTGAAATAAGTTCCATCTCTACATTGTGCCTGGTAATAACAAAATTCCCCTTTGATGATGGATTCTCCATGCCTGCAGAGACTTGAAGGTCTTTGTGCAGTTGGTTGCAGTACATCAAGTCTGCTATGGAAATAGCACCTTGTATGCACCCAGGGGCAAATTGGACATGAGTGCCCCTTCCAGGTGTAGCCCTCACTGTGTTCCTATTGATTTTTGTCACATGAGAGCCCATCATTGCCAGATCTGCCATTTTTTTCAAGAGAAGCTAGAAATCTACATTTCTTTTATTTTAAAATATTATCAACTAATTATTTCATTTTTAATAATATATTATGTGGTCCAAATCAATAGTTCTAATGACTTTTTTTTTTTTTTTTTTTTTTTTTTGCGGTATGCGGGCCTCTCACTGTTGCGGCCTCTCCCGTTGCGGAGCACAGGCTCCGGACGCGCAGGCCCAGCGGCCATGGCTCACGGGCCCAGCCGCTCCGCGGCATGTGGGATCTTCCTGGACCGGGGCACGAACCCGTGTCCCCTAGCATCGGCAGGCGGACTCTCAACCACTGCGCCACCAGGGAAGCCCTAAAGGTTTTTTTTTGTTTTTTTTTTTTAGTTCTAATGACATTTAATTCAGCCCATGAGGAGGCTGTTTGGACAGTTGTGTCTGTACAAATCAAAATCATTTACTGTTAGGTAAAAAAAAAAATTCCCTAGATAATATGAGAAAAGCCACTCCAAGAAATGTCTACAAAGAGTTGGTGGTGCAGTAGATACAAACACAGCCTTTAGATTCATACAGATCTAGGTTTGCAGTGTGACCTTGGACAAATTAACCTCTCTGAGATTGTTTCTATTGCTAAGTTTTTTTTATTTCCCGGGGGCTGATTTAACAGAGAGGAACATAAAGTTCTGTCTTTACTTTGTAAAATGCTCAATTTATTAAATATGCATACCTAATGGACAAAACTTGACACATCAACTTGATCATTTAAAATTTATTACACATGCAATTAATTAAACTCTCATAGGAAGTGCAAATTACAATTAAAATTTTAGTGTGACTGAAACTTTTGGACACTATAAATACCTTAAAGGGTAGATAATTATAATTATAATGGTTACTAAACTTATTTCTGTAATTACACTTAAACTATTCAAAATCATCAATCTTCTGTTGTATTTCCTTGTTATTTCTCTATATCTTCTTGTATACCTTTGTAGGGTTACAACAGTACTTGTTTTAAGTTAATTTAGAAATTATAGTAGAGTCTATATTGACTTGTTTCCAAGATTACAAGGTCTTTACTGGTTCCCCCCCAGAAAATCCAAGACAAAACAACCCAAATACAAGCTGATTTTTGATCTGTGAGTGAGGCTGATTTCTTGTCTCAAATTAGCCACTGATTGTTTGGCATGGTCCTTTATAAAACTATACTTTATTTGTTATATTAATGGCATGGTTTTAGTCCTGTGTCTTCCCCAGAGGTGTAGATATTTGCAACTTGTGTCTTTTCCCCAGAGTGAGGTGTTCTTTAAGTTTTGCATGGCCAACACCGTATAATCGATTATCTTGCCAATAATAATACATTGCCCTGTCCCATATGTGTTATTAGCAACTTATCTAAGCCTCATTAGTATTTTATTATAATTAGTAGGGCCATCTAACTCTCTGAGGACAGTTGGCTAACCAATTCTCTGTTCAAAATTCTCTTTTGAACCCTCTATTTGGTCATTGAGTGTGACCATTGATTGAACCTCATTCTACCTGGTACCTGCGGCCATAATCCATCTTTCTACCTCATTCTACCTGTACCTGCGGCCATAATCCATCTTTCCTATTTAGGGGTTTAGTTCCAAAATTCCTTGGCTGATTCATAATTCCTATGTCTACCCTTGTCTACATATATAGCAAGTACATATCTATACCTTATGAGCAGATGTACAGAAGAATAAATAGAAGAAACAACACACCTAAATATAGTTTCTCTTTTAATTATTATAACCAATTAAAAAGCAAATATATATATTTATAGCCATTCTTATTTTTGCATTAGAACTACCCTGTAGTTCACTTTGTGTTAACTTTCCCCATTTGTTATCAGGATGGAATCAGCCTTTCACAGACTGAAATTTGTTCCATTTAGCCGAAATTATTTTTCTCTTTTTGATGCTCGGATTGCCTTAACTTGGTTGGTAAGAGTCTCTTTAAGCTGGCCATTTGTCCTGATGGCCTCAAGAGCACCAACATTCTTTAGCGAATTCGGATGTTCCAGGCTCTCCTGATATTATTACTGAGTTCCAAGGCAGGGGATCAGTTACCCTCTGAGAATCCCAGGTTCCTTTTTAGGAGAAACTTATTAGAAACTAACATCTGGGCCCTAGAGATCCACATAAAGAGATGATGGGATCTAAGGGCTGCTGACGCTGTTGTGTCATTTTTAGAGAAAAAACAAACAGAGTTCATATTATTTTTTCCAATTTAGCTATTATGTCTATCAATCTTCCCTAAAATATTATTTTCTAAGTAATTCTCCATATTAAAAAAAAAATCTATCTCCTCAACCGTACTGTAATTGTATAATCTCTGTTAACATTCCTTATATACTCCTACATTTCACCGATCTATGGTCAGTTTAGGAGTTCTTTCTCTCCTGAAATAATAAGATATACTTTTTGATCTCTTCCCCCTGTACCCGACAGAGTTTCTAAATCCCTTGGAATTTCCTAGGTGATAGGAGCATCATTTACTGTAGTGAGGTGACTCTTGGTGGTCTCCTGTTGAGGGCTGGTCACCAGAAGGACTAAGCCATGATTAGAAGCGTGGAACTTTCAGTTTCATTTCCCATTCTACAGAGAGGTGAGAGGGGCTAGAAATAAATGGAGTTAATAACTGATTATACCTATGTGATGAAGTCTCCATAAAAATCCCCAAAGTATGGGGTCTGGAGAGCTTCGAGATTGGTGAACACATTCACGTATAGGGATGGTGGTGGTGCGCCCCAATTCCACAGAGACAGAAGCTCTGCACTCGGGATCCTTCCAGACCTTGTTCTGTGTACGTCTTCATCTGACTGTTCATTTGTATCCTTTAAAATATCCTTTGTAATAAGTCAGCAGTAGTCAGTAACTTCTCCTGGATTCTGTGAACCACGCTGGCAGATGACTGAACTCGAGGGTAGGGGTTGTGGGAGCCTCTCATTTGTAGCCAAGTGGGACAGAATGTGAGTAACCTGGGGCCCCACTACTTAAGATTGGCCCCTGAAGTGGGGGCAGTCTTGTGGGAATGAGCCCATAACCTGTGGGATCTGCCTTAAGTCCAGGCAGTTAGTGTCAGAATTGCTTGGTACGGAAAGCCCACACACCTCCTCAGTAGGAGTCTAATAACATGGAGCTCTCAAGGTTACTGTGAGGAGTAAAGAAGTTCCCTCACAGTGCATAACACAGAGCTCACATTTGGCACGTGGAAGCTGTCATGATTAAGCATGCATAACCCAGAGACACACTTACCCATGATGCAAGATACCGCTTGCTTAGAAAGTAGAATTCATGTGTAAGCTGTAGAAGCTCTGTTTAAAATGTACAAGTGATACACAGAAAAAAAATTACTTTTCAAAAATAAATGCCTTCTATCTCTTTTGTATTGCCAATCCTCTATGTGAGATTCTGTAGCTCTTTTAAATAGTTTTGCATTAACATTGAAATTATCCATCTGGGTGCTTTCTGCATCTGCTTGGGTATTAACAGTTTGTTCTGATCCGTTTCCATTTATGGAGGAGCTGTTACATCATAAAGGATTGGATGGCTTGGCCTGAGACCATTAGGAAAAAGCAGATCTAAAGGTTAGGTGACTCAGATGTATTTAGAGCAACCACAGCCATAACCACAGGCAATTTTTTTTGTAGTTGTTTTTTAAATTCGAAAATTATCCTGGATGGCGCTATAAAAGATGAATCGCCACCCCACTTCTCTTGCATTACCGATAAAGCTGATTTTGAAAGAGGCCTCCCTTATTTTATTCATTAATCAGAAATCCATCAGTCTTTCCATAAATACCCACTAAATACCTACTATGTGATCAAAGCTATCTGAAACACATAGAGGCATATATATCAAGGGTCCTAGGTTTATTATGCTGTTATTAGAAACAGCACTAGTCTTAGAGTCAAAAGGCCTCATTTTAAACTCAGCTGTATCTTATTAACTGTGCAACCTCAGATGAATTGACTCCCTTTTCTGGGCCTCTGGGTCCACCTCTATACACAGGTGAAGAAAATACTAAGCTAATTGGATTATAGTGAGGCTTACATGTAATGAGGTAGGTTTGTCAAAATGCTTTATATACTGTAAATGTACACTCAAATGTGTTACTGATGAAAAGCAGACTGTAAGGCACATTGCTCTTATGACTTAGACAGACATACCTAATAAAATTGCTATCTGCAAAGTAATAAATTATCACTGTCAAAAAAGTATCATATTCATAAGTTGCCCTACCAGTTCTGAGCGGAAAGAGAGCATACTATAGATGTTGGGGTGATCAGGCAATGCTATATATAAGAGATAAGACTTAAATTAGGCTTTGAAGAATAGTTAATATGGGAAGAAAACAAAGGAGCCCCCAAACAGTTCAGGACACAGTGAATAGACCCATCTGGCTGTAACTGAAGGTTCCTGAGAAGGGGCAGAGATGTATAAATTCGGAAAAGTAAGATGGAGCTAAGTTTTGGAGAGTCTTGAATGCCTGGGTAAGGATTTCAGACTATCTGGTCAGCATTAGGGAAGCATTAATGGTCCACGTAGTGATCTTAAACTATAAGCCTCCTGCAAGAGATTTTGTCTGTTCTACCATTCACACATGGGTAACAGCTTTATTTGATGATGGAATAAGATTTACCTTGATGCTTTTTTCAGTAATTTTCAAATGATTCTTTCTGTGGCCCCTAAAGATGATTCTGGGAAATATTTTTCTTTTCCTTGTTACAAAGGCAAAATTTCTGGTTGAAATTCGAGGCCCATGTGCTGTTTCTCTAAGCTCATATCTTCATTTCCTCTTTCTTTTTTTTAGACAAATATGTTGATCTGTTTCTCAAACCTGTTTGTTGACATCCGCATGCTGCCCCACATGCTGTCCTGTGTCTGGTAGCATTCCACTGCTCCATGAGTGTAGAGACCTCTCTGTGTTAACTGCTCCATCCCCAGCCCCTGCCCCAGTACTAGGCACAGACGAAACTCTCAGGAGAAGTTTGTTGAACAGATGAGGAAGGAGGGAAGGATAAAAATGAAGAAAATGAAGGACAGCAAGCCTACCTAGAAAATGACAGGCAGCATCATTTGAACACAGCAAATTGAAACCTCATGCATTCGACCATTTATAAGCTCAGTTCTTTGTGATTGGGGTGCTAAAGACTGAAATCAATAAGAAAGATTTATCTCGCAAAATAACAGAATGTTTTGAGAAACACTTTGTAATAGAAGGCCAATAGGGAATTTCTAATGGACCGTATATTCCCGGCCATTTTTCCGAGCCATCGACTTGGTATGATGCGATTTAAAAGGGCTTGGCGAGCTTAAAGCAGATTTAAAGGAACTCTGAGTGGTGACATGAAAAACAGGAGTGTCAGGTAATAGTTGCTGCACTGGTTGGTTGCGTTGCAGCTACATATCGACAAAACAAAGTCACAAGACTATTCTGTTCTCTACTGCCTTCCAACTTTTTTCTTCCATCAAAGAAGAGGCCTTAAATGTCTAAAATGTGGTGATATTTTTAGAAGAAAATGAGTACACAAGCACAAGTAATAAATAACACTAATCTATTATTTAGAGACATTAATAAGTTCTCCTGTGTATACATGGCTTTGAATAGGGAAAAAACGGGGCGGAGGGCAGAAAATAGCATTGAGGACTAAATTGCAATGACCTTTGAAATGCCTTCAGTGTATTACCACTCTCCTATGGGACTAAGTTTATTTGGGGGCAGGTGTTTCATTTAGCCATAAAAAGGGGGAAGTCACCACTTTTTATTCTACCACTAATATCTTCTAGAACTGTAACATCTATGATGGTAGCCAAAGTCATGTGTGGCTATTTAAATTTAATTTAAATGAATTAAAATTACATAAAATTCAGTGCCTCAGTCACATTACACATTTCAAGAGCTCAAGAGACACACGTGGCTAGTGACAACAATGCTGCACAGAGAAAATACAGAACTTTCCATTGTCTCAGAGCATTCTATTGCACAGTGCTGCTTTAGAACCAGCTTCATCTGTTTTCTTGAAAACAGCCAGGCTGTGGACATAACCATCAACAGTCTGGATCTCACAGTGTCTCTAAGTCTTTCAATTCAGATGTTTTTTTTTAAGCTGTTTTTATTTTTAACATATGCTAAACAGTGGAGATTGTACTGAGCCTTTGGAGAAAGTTTAAGATGGTTTGGTAGGGAGCAGCAAAGTAGAAGCTTCTACTAATCATGCTTAAGAATTTGTTCCTTGCTTCCTGAGAAGTTGAAAAATAAGGTTAACTAATTACATGTGTCTTTAAACTCCCAGTATAACATTTTCCAAAATGCACTGTTAAGGGTACTCCAGAGGAAGATCCTGAGACAAAGCAGGGCTCCCTGTCAACTAAGTGTGGGAAATGCTTCAGGCCATTTTCCACACAGCAGTCAAAATGAGCTTGTAAAATTGATAAGGATATTTCAGTTCCTCCTTAAACAAAACAAAAATGATCTTCAAATGCTTTCTTTTGCCTTTTAATATCGAAACTCCCTACTAGGGTGTCCAAGGCCATGCACGTAGAGCCCACTTACCATTGCAACTTTGTCTCCTGTCATTCTTCCCTAAACAGTGGCTTTTTTAGTCCTCTAAATAACCATATTCTTTGCAGACTTATGTTTTTGCACATGCTGTTCCTCTCCCCTGGAATGCTTTTCGCTTCCCTTGTCCTCTGACAAGCTTCTGCTAATAACTTAGTTCTGAACATCCCTTATTTGGGGAGGACTCATGTGACCACCTCCCCAGTTTCTAGTGCTTCTTTGTCTCACAGGTCTCTGTGTTTTCCCTTGGCCATCCCCTTTACAATTCAGCCTTACATATTGGTTTACTAACTTGTTTATTTTCTGTTGCCTCCATTAAACTGTAAGTTCTGCAAATGTAGATACTATGGCTGTTTTATTCATCACTGGTTAACACCCAGTCTGCTGAAGCCAGTTTGAACTGGCTGGAAAGGGCTGACTGTGTGCATTTGGTTCCTACTCTGAGTTCAGTGATGTCACATTGATAGCTTGAAATCAGCCATGTGGGAATCTATACATTAAAGAAATTGGAAAACACTTCAAGTTGGGGTGTTTGGTTTCTTTTTCCTTAGAGAGCTGGCTTTTAAACATCTGCCAGCACACCTCTGTTAGCATGTTGCCTGGCATACGTTAAATTCTTAATATTTGTTAAACAAATGACTTATTGTCTCTTGGACAATCAAAATACCCAGCAATAGGTTAATGCTCTGAGAAGTTCTGCAAATTGAATTCATACATAACCTGATATTCTGAAACATATCAGGGCAAGAGACACCTTTTCAACTAACTTTTTTGGATATCACTCAGAAGTAGTGTGGAACACATTTTGGAAAATGCTGCCCTAAAACATTAGGGAAGAGGAAATACACATGCCCTAATCTGGCTTTCCCATTGTATAAAGACTCCTAACACAGAAGATTCCATAGCATCTCTTCTAAGGAAACTGAATCTCATAATCACCGGGCATTACTTTTGTGCCTACCACACAGAGCACAGTGTAGGCAGAAGCAGTAATCTTATTCAGTAGGGAGCTCTTAGAGGTGACTACTTATACAATCTATAAACATGAATTAGCTACTTATTGTGTGTAGAAATTGTATAGAAGCTAAGTAGCACTCAAAAGAAGTAACAACAAAAAACAAACAACAAAAAAAGAAGTAACAAAAATGTTTCCTGCCACTGAGAAATGACAGTCTCACTGAGAAGACAGAGTCATTGTCTGAAAAGATGTTGAGTGGCCATGCATTTGACCACATAACCATTTTAAAGACCATAACTGAGGCTGGAATGGAGAGGTAGCATGGTCTAGGTGAAAGTAGAAAGGTGGGAAATTGTACCACTTGATTGGTTGTTTCTGCAAGAGCACAGGGCTCACATCAAGAATTAATCGGAGACACATTTGAAAAGGAAAATCAAATTTTGAGGACCTTGTATGGCAAGCTGAAGGGTTTGGATTTGGCTAATGGGAGAAAGGGCTATGAAAATTTGGGGATATAAGGGTAAAATTCATAATAGGGGAGTCTGCATCAGAAAGATTCTTTGTGGGCTATTAAAATACAGCCAAATCATCAGTCCAGCCTACAAAGACTTTACAGGGTCTGGCCCTGCCTATGTCAGTAGCATCACTACATGATGATTCTCCTGCGACTATCACTCTGTATTCCAGACACCCTGGCATTGGTTCAGATCCCTGAACCATGCTATGCGTCCTTCTCCTCCAGGACTTTTTCTCTGTTTGGAGTGCTTTTCCCCACCCCTACACCTTCATCTTACTAACCTCTACTTTTCCTTTTGGTCTCAGCTTGACCATCACTTCTCTAGGGAAGCCTTTCCTTACCACTTCCCTGCCTATATCCACATTAGATTACTTGGTTTTAATCACAAATACAATTGCATTTAAAAAATTTCAGGACAGTTATATTGGTTTGTAATTACACGTGTATTAATATGATCAGCTATAATCTGTTATTCCCACTACACCTTATGTTTCCTAAGAATAGAGACTTACGTCTGCTATGTATCCCCAGAGCCTGGCCCAGACACCATAATTGACACTTAATACATATTGGTTGAATGAATGAATGAGTGAATGAATGAAATAAAGGCAATTGATAAAAATCACAAATACCATAAAACAGGGTAGGAGAGCTGATACTTTGGATAGTAGATACAGTTTTCAAAGTTACCTTTACAGATTAATAATACTACAGGCCTAAATGTAACAGGATGAAATTTAAGATGGAAAATATGACGAAGAAGTGAGGAGGCACAGTACAGCAGATGGGAAAGGAGCGAGTTTTAATTAACTGTAGATTTAATGTGGTGTCAGAGTAGTGTGGTGGAAAAGCTGATGCAGCCTCCAACGGCAATAATTGGAAAGTACACACTCCACACGAGAGAAAATCGTTTCCCTCTCCACTACATTCATCTGATTACTCATGGAAGATTGTGCCCAAGTCTGAAGAAAAAATATTTAAAAAAGGAGCATGTCCAGAGGATGGCCAGAATAATGTGAGAGACTCAAAGTGATGTTGTAAGAACAAACTTCAAGTGTTAGCAGTGCTTGTCTAGGAGAGAGAAAAGTCTGTGAGGGGTCATATTGGTTGTCTGTGTCTATGATTGTTATGAATATTTTAAGAAAATAAATTGCAAAAGTGGATGAAAAAATAATAAAACAATTCTGTTTTTTTCCTTTAAACAATAGAAAAAATACTGAGATTTTTGATTAAAAAATACATTTGGAAATCTACATGGAAAGGAATGAGGACTATTTTGAGAGATGCAGAAAAGTCAGGCATTAGGAAGAACTGTTTGATAATAATTAGAGACATCCTGTAATGAAATGGTCTGCCGTATGAAAATGGCGAGTTACTTTTTATAGGAAGCAAGCAAAGTCAATCTGGCAGCCTTGTGGGTTTGTCTTTGAGGGGAATTCATGCATATGTTAAGAGTTTGGCTGGGTTGCCTCAGAAATTCAATGAGAAAATAAAGACAGCAATTGATCTCAGATAGCTACACTTTAAAATTGGAGATTAAAAATGAAATGTTGAATTTGGAGACAACCAAGATGTCCTTCAATGGATGAATGAATAAATAAACTGTGGTACCTCCAGATGATGGAATACTATTCAGCACTAAAAAGGAATGAGCTATCAAGTCATGAAAAGACGTGGAGTAAACTTAGATGCCTATTGCTAAGTGAAAGAAGTCAATGTGAAAAGGCTACATATTGTATGATTCCAACCATATGACATCCTGGAAAAGGCGAAACTATAAGAAGTAAAAAGATCATTAGTTGTCTGAGGGATGAAGGGTGGGAGGGATGAATAGGCAGAGCACAGAAGATTTTTAGTGCAGTGAAAATATTCTGTATGACACTATAATGGTGGATACATTTGTCAAAACCCATAGGATGTATGACACCAAGAGCGAATTCAAATGTAAACTTTGGGTGATAATCATGTGTCAGTGTAGGTTCATTGATTGTAACACATGTGGCACTCTGGTGGGGAATCAGTGAGGAAGACTATGCATGTGGCAGGGTTTGGAGTACCTGTGAACTCTGTACTTCCTGCTCAGTTTTGATGTGAACCTAAAACTGCTCTAAAAAATAAAGTCTTAAAAAAAATAAGTTGTTACACCAACTCATAGAATTGTGGATCTGGCATCTTTTGTTTTTCAATGTAAGGCTTAAAACTTTTATTTTCAAACTTTAACCATGTCTCCATTTTTACCAGAACAGTTTGTTGTAGTTTTACTGAAAGTGTAGGAATACTTTTCTTGAGTACTCTTACCAAAATCACTTAAAACTTTATCCTGAAGTGTCAGTTATACAAAAATCTAAACTTAGTCACAAAAATGTTTTAGATTTATCTGACAATATATGCAAAATCTATTGTCCTGAATAATACAGTACTTTGCTATTCAGACAATGAAAAGGGGGGATAAATAGGAGAGTCTAAGCCTTCAACATGTTTTTCTCCCTTCTTTAATAAACTGAAATTGAAAATCAAATCCACAAGGAAAATGTTAGGACTTTGAACAATGAAGACAAATGTTTGCTTCTCCCTGGTTACCAATATAATTCCGATTTGAGAACAGTGATTTGGAAACTCCAAAAGGATATTTGCTTTTGATTTTCATTGATTCTGAAATCCCTATTATCCTAAGTAACCTGTGGTCTGCATGTAGCAAATGGGACTGTTGGGTTCCAGAGGTGTGCCTTGACACGAGAACAGTGCATGTAGTCTGGCACATGGAACAAAACACTGCTTTGATTTTTATCAACTAAAGGATTTTAAAACCTAAGATATACATTTTTTTTTTCTTAGAAACAGTAGTGAGAATTCTGAGGTCTTTACTATCAGATTTGAATTCAAGTCTTCCCTAGGTCAGCATTTTCATTTTCTATGCTTGTTTGATGTTGAGCAGGTGGCTGTTCATATAGGAAAGGAAAAATGATATCAAGAAGTTCCTCCCTTAGAGGCAGCATCTTGACTCAAACTCTAGAGAGCACCCCACACCCCACAGCCAAAGGAAAATTACTCAGGTGTTCACACTGGCCTACAGAGAAATGATGCCTGAATTTCCTAACATTTGGTAAGAAAATGGGATCATAAGTGAACGTTTTTATTAAATAGAACTGGGAAGTGAAATGTCCCAAGAATGGAAAGTCTTGAGTTGAGAGCGCCTGAAGGCACTGAGCTGAGGCTTGGGGATCAGGCCTGCTGGATGCCAAGTAAATCAACCCAGGACACCCAGCATCTGTACGCAGCTTGGTCCTTTGGAGCTGACGGAGTAGGTATTCCTCCTGGGCCCTTTCAGCACAGTACCTTTTGGTAAAATATTTCTGCCTCTCAGACGCCTATGAAGGACTCATGTTTGTTTTTTTTGCGGGGGGGGCGGTTCGCGGGCCTCTCACTGTTGTGGCCTCTCCCGCTGCGGAGCACAGGCTCCGGACGCGCAGGCTCAGTGGCCATGGCTCACGGGCCTAGCCGCTCCGCGGCATGTGGGATCTTCCTGGGCCGGGGCACGAACCCGCGTCCCCTGCATCGGCAGGCAGACTCTCAACCACTGCGCCACCAGGGAAGCCCCTGTTGTGATTTTTAATGGTTGCTTCCATTGAGGAGGTGAAACGTTCCTTGCTTTTTCTTTTTAGCCCTCTTCTTTCCTGTTTCTCCCTGCATACTCCATGGAATACAAGTAAACTATGGATTAAAGAATTCTTAGGTTCCATGGAAGTGTCATTTGGAGGTTCCCTAGGATGGATGAAAGGGGCCAGGCAAAGCCAGGGAAGGCAAACACAGGTGGCCCTACTCATGCACAAACTCTCCACGACCCAGCTCTTCAGCTTCATCTGTCCCATTTCTCTCTTTATATGTATGTTCTGTGGTCCCAACACACCAAGTTTTTCTCACATGTGCTCGTGTTTTGGACTTGTCCCCAAATCTTGACCCCATCACTGGCTTGCTAGCTCTCCTTTCTTTCCTTCAATAAACCGTCCCTGGCTCCCTCTCAGCTGGTTTGGCACTGCCATAATATTCTGTGCAGAATTCTCCTTGCATTTCCCACAGTTTTTTAGAATGACCTGTTGAAACATGTCTCTCATTCCAGACACTGAGCTCCTTCAGTGTAGAAACTGTGTGTGATTCCTGTTTTCATCCCTAGTGCTTAGAATTGCCTGGAATATAGTTGATGATAAGGAAATCATTCATTCTGAATGAATGAAATACTTCTTTTCCTGCTATGTCTTTCCAAGAGCTTGGGTCCCTTCTGGAATGTAATCATTTATACATATCTTTATTGAGTATGTGTTAAACTCTGGGGTTAGTGGAGGCGTCAGACACTGATGCTTTCTTTCCCCTTCTATTATATCCATAAACTCTCTTCATGAAACAGGTGAAATACCTCCTCTAAGGTCCACTTAAACATTACTTACAATAAATGGTTGGGTGGATTGTAGGGCTTAGACTGGTAAAGCTCTAGCATTACTGATTAATTTCCAATTGAGTGCACTGAGAAGGCATCTACATTTCTTTATAGAGTACACAGCATTGATTTCCAAACTTGCCTGCTGGAGACCTAGGCATCTTCAGAGGGCTCAGGGGTAGGCCCAGAGAACAAGGAGGAAAGACCCAGACTGGGAGGTTTAGTCCCCCTCCATCCAGTACTCCATTTTCAGTTTCATTTTTTTTTACAATCATTTTCCCATAAAACTTCCTTTGAAGAATGAATTTGCTAACTAAAAAAATTTGCACGCCATTGATATTGTTTGTGAGAAGTGAGGTCAAAGAAAGAAAATCGTGTGCCTATATTCTTTTTATTTTTTATTACTGTGGTAAAAAACACATAACAAAAAAATTTACCATCTTTACCATTTTTAAGTGCACAATAGAGTGGTGTTTATTGTATGTATGTTGTTGTGTAAAGATTTCTAGAACTTTTTCATCTTGCAAAGCTATATTCTTTTAAATACAGTAACATTGGAATAGTATAAGATTTTGCTATTAATTGCTCATTTCATCCTGTTTTTAAATCAATTTCCCTCCCTTTGGCCAATTTACTCTGCTAGCATTATAAAAGATACTTATTTCCCCTCTCCTATTTTTTGCATAAAGAGGACATTACTAAGCTATGACCCTTTGTTCTTAAGTACCATGTCTTGGCTTTATTTATGTAATGAAAGCTTCTAAGGACTGGGATGTAATATTGATCATCTAGTTCAACCTCCTCTTATTTGACAGATGAGAAAATAGGTTCAAAGAAGCTAAGTGACTTGCTCACAATCACAGAACTAGATAATAGCAGCACTTGGACCAGTTTTCTTATCACCTGACCAATGTCATCTATCTACTTAATTTAGCTTCATTTCAAAATAAAATGTTAGTGGATTATCTGCAGTCTTTTACCCTGAATCCCTTGCTATGTGCACACCCCAATTCTTTTTACAAGGATTGTTGGTAGGAAGGAAGGAGAGTATTAATGATGGGATGTGTCTATTGCTACCAGCTATATGCCAGATAGTAATTAGGGGCTTTACTTAGGACTTCTAACTTTTTTATAACTTTTGAAAATTTATTTTTAAAACTTATTTTAAAGATTGTAGTAAAATACACATAGCATAAAAATTACCATCTTAACCACTTTTTTAGTGTACCATTCAGTGGCATTAAGTATATTCACATTTTTGTGTAGTCATCATCACCATCCATCTCCAGAACTCTTTTCATCTTGAACAACTGGAACTGCGTTCCTATTAAACAATAACTCCCCAACCCCCTCTCCCCCAGCCCCTGGCAACCACCATTCTACTTCCTATCTTTATGAATTTGATTATTCATGTAGTATAATATAAGTGGAATCATACAGTATTTGTCTTTTTGTGACTGGCTTATCTCACTTAACACAACCTCCTCAAGTTTTATCCATGCTGTAGCACGTGTCAGAATGTCCTTCTTTTTTTAAAATTATTTATTTATTATTTATTTTTGGCTGTGTTGGGTCTTCGTTTCTGTGCAAGGGCTTTCTCTAGTTGTGGCAAGCAGGGGCCACTCTTCATCGCGGCGTGCGGGCCTCTCACTATCACGGCCTCTCTTGCTGGGAGCACAGGCTCCAGACACGTAGGCTCAGTAGTTGTGGCTCATGGGCCCAGTTGCTCTGCAGCATGTGGGATCCTCCCTGACCAGGGCTTGAACCCGTGTCCCCTGCATTGGCAGGCAGATTCTCAACCACTGCGCCACCAGGGAAACCCTGTCCTTCTTTTTAAAGGCTGAATAATATTCCATTATACACATATACCACATTTTGTTTACCTTTTATCCGTCAATGGTTAGGCTATCTTACTTTTGAAGGAGCATCATTATCCTCATTTCATGGATGACGAAACCGAGAATGAAAAATGTTCAGTAACTTCCCCTTTGTCCCAGAGCCATAAGCAGTAGCATTACAAGCTAAGCCCAGATATACTTGAATCTAAAAGTCATGCTCTTTTCAGGATTGTGAGGTCATCTCCCAATATCTGCAATATATTTTACCTGTATCAGCATTGTTAGGGGGATGGAAGTCCTTAATTTTACATTTTAGAGCCTTTATTTCTCATATGTTAGCGATAATCTAGAAGATTTACTAACCTTTTTAAAATTGATTAGGGTTTTAACCTTTCAGGTTTATTTACTTGCTGGGAGTAAGGTAGTTATTCAAAGTGATTTTATCATAGTATGAATAGATGGCAATATTCAAATAAAAAGTAGATTTTTTCAAACACACAGTTCTTTCGTAAAATACAAGATGTAAAAATCAACTCATACCGTTATGAAAAATCATTATGCCCTTAAGAGTTGGAGGAAAATATTATCAGCATGGGCTTCTCCTCTGTAAAGCAAAGTAAAGCAAACTGAGCTTTACGGATTTATATCCCCACGTTCACGATAATAATAGCTAGCATTTCCTGCCTTCCTGCTATATGCCAGGCATTATGCTAAACACTTTACGTACATTATCTTATTTCATCCTCTCAGCAGCCCTGTGAGGTCAGTACTCCTTGTATCCTCATTCTGTAAAGGGGAAGTGAGGGTAGGAGGGAGGTTTGGTAACTGTTATGGGTTGAAATATGTCCCCTTCCACCTCCACCAAAGATATGTTAAGATTAGTGGCTCAAAATGTGACCTTATTTGGAAATAGGGTCTTTGCAGAGGTAATCAAGTTAAAATGAGGTCATTAGGGAGGGCCCTAATCCAATACGACTAGTGTCCCTATAAAAAGGTGAAATTTGGACACAGATATCAACAAACACAGAACGAAGATGCCCACATGACTGGAGTGATGCATCTATAAACCACAGAATCCCAAGGATTACCAGCAAACACTAGCAGCTAGGAGAGGGCAGAAAGGATTCTCACCTAGAGCAGCAGGGGGATCATGGCCCTGAAGACACCTTGATTTCAGACTTCTAGCCTCTAGGACTGCAGACACTAAATTTCTATTTAAGCCACACAGTTTTGGTACTTTGTTAAAGCAGCTCTGGAAACTCATATAGTAACTTTTCTGGGTCAAACCAACAGCAAGTGATGGAGCTGGTATTTGGACATAGGGCCTACTAAGAGCTTAATAAATATTATCTGCTATTACTAGTTGTAACATTAGCAATAATATTTAATGTTATTATTAATACTAAAACTTGGGGCTGTTGTTTCCCTTCTCCTAAGACTATACCGTTATCCATCCACTATGCTACAACTGGGGCTTGCTTGTCACAGATTCAGAAACCCATCAATCTCACTCAAAACTGAATATGAAATCAGTTATCTATACGCGAGCAGCTGGCCAAGTTCAGATACCAGTTAGTCACCACTTAAAGGAAATGTGCCCTTAACAGTCTATGTGAGACACATGTGAAACTCTGTGAGAGAAAATTCATGAAAAGATCACTAACTATAGGCCTTGTACGTAATACCCACCCATACCTGAAACCCTACACCCTGAGCAAGTGAAGACAACAGATTGTTAAAGTCCTGTGTTTTGATGAGGATTTATCTGGAGAGGATTATTATAGCTCTCAACTCTGCACTAATGTCTAGCAACTGAACGTGCATCCACGGAAACACAATTCAACTTCTTAATTTTCCAGCCCTGCAGATAATTGGTTCCATAGAGACACAAAGACTCACGCTCTCAACATATGCGTCAGAGATGCTGCTTACCAGTAATCAGAAGATCAGCTTCCTCTGAAGTTCAAAAATGTGTGTGTGGAAGGCGTTTGGGGTAGGCAGAGAATCATTTCTGGGTTCTTTATCATAATTAAGGTGGATTATGATTTTTTTTTTAGGGTGAAACAAATTTAGCAGAACCAGACCCAAATTTTTCATCCTCTCTGTGCTCTATCTCAGCTGAAGTCTCATGTGGTTTGCCATGCTAAAGAATACACTGGAATTTAGTGGAAAACAAAGCATGCAGTTTCTCTAGTTTCATAAATTATCCTCACCCTCATCTTTGGGGGAATTATGAATAGCTAAGTGGAGGCAGAGCTGGTTTTGTGGATAAAGTCATAGGCTGGACATTTGGAGATATGGTTTCTAATTTAGGTTCTGCTTCTGGCTTGCTTTGACCCTCTGGGAAGTCACATTGTTCCCATGACTTTGCTTGGGTTACTTGTGAATTCCAGAAAAACATAGTCCAGAGTTGCAGCGCAAAGTTGCTGGGAGGCTTATTCTGATTGATTGGAAATATGGTGGTCTTCAAAAATGAAGGCCACTGTTATGGAACCCTGCCTCTACGTAGAATTTGTTTGCGTGACACAGTGAATTAAATTCTTAGAAAAGTTGGAGAGGAGTATCATGACTAATAGCAGGCAATGATTCTTACCTCCTTTCTCACCTAGGCTTTTATCATAGCTTTGAAGTCAAAATAATCCCCAAAATTTTCATCACATTCCAGTTATGCTAAGTGACACTGGCTGTCTCCAAGGGTGAAAGAGACAGGGCCAGGAACTTAGAAGCAACCAGCCACAATCAGCTCAGACATGGGCTGTGTCTTTTAGAGTTGTGAGAGCCATTCCTTTAGTCTGACCTAAACTCCAGCTGTTTTCCCCTATAGTTCAGTTACTATGAATTTTAGATTATTTTGTTTTGCTCCCTCTTTGTTATTTTGTTTTGCTCCCTCTTGTTTTGGCATTTGATAATAGTTCCATTGCTCTATTATCTTGGAATTCCACCTCTAACATTTGCTCCTTCCTTGAGAAATTTAGATCCAAAAAAGCAGATCTCACAGTAGCTGTGAACAGTAGCTCTAGACGGCAGATCTATAATATAAACAAGGTTTCCAGTCTGTGGCCCATCTTGGTCTCAGCACTAGAGAAATTCAGAGAAGCCAGAGCAAAGGATTGATTTACTTGTTCCTGTTAGAGAACAGCTAAAACAATTTCCTTCTAAATCATGCACACTATATCCAGATTAATCTTAAAGCCTCAGTTATACCCCCTTCCCACCTCCAAAAACCTTCAATGACTTCCCAATTATATCAGGTAGCTTTCACTGCAAGCCATTCCAAAACTTACTGGACTCAAACAATAAATATTTATACTTGTAGCAATTCGGTTGGTTGTTTTTCTGGTCTGGGTTGGCTCTGTTGGGCTGGAATGTCCAGGATGGCCTCATTCATATATCTGGAGGTGAGTAGACTGGTGGGTCTAGGAATCTTATCTGGCACGGCTTGTATGAAGTGCAGCTGTCTCTCATCCTTCAGTAGGTTAGCTTTGGCCTCTTCACATGTGATCTCAGGGTTCCTAAGAGCAGTAAGAAAGGGCAAACCCCAATGTCCCAGTGCTTCTTAAGACTTTGCTTGCACCACACTTGCTAATGTCCAACTGGTCAAGCCCAGAATCCAAACAGGGATATAGGAAGCTGTGATTGTTGCAGGGGATCACTGCTACGACACCATTTAATAAGGTCCACACCCCTTATCAAGGTATTAATTCATTCTGAATGCAATCTAGCATCCCAACACTATGCCACACTGTACACCATTAGCACTTAGGCTCCAGCCAAACTGAAATTGCTGTTTCTAGTAGCTGCCACACTTTCTGGTCCCCATGTCATTATTCTTGCACTTGTCTCTATTAGAATGCCTTTCCTCCACTTGCCACACAGCCAAATTCATCAGAGAATAAAGTTTTTAAGCCCCTACACTGTGTAAGCAGTCTGCTAGGCTGGAGAAACAACCTTGAAGAAGCTCAGAGCTACCTATCCTGTATAGTTTTCTATAGTTTTCTGTAACAAAGTACTGTAGACTGGGTGGCATAAACAACAGAAATACTTTTTCTCACAGTTTTGGAAGGTAGAAGTCTGAGTTCAAAGTGCCAGCAGGATTGGTTCCTTCTGAAGTCCATGAGGGATGAATCTGTTCCGGGCCTCTCTCCTCGGCTTGTAGATGGCTGTCTTTTCCCTGTGTCTTCACGTGGTCTTATCTTCTGTAACTGTCTGTGTTTTAATTTCCTCTCTTTCTAAGGACTTCAGTCATAATAGATTAGAGCCCATTCTTGCAGCCTCATTTTAACTTAATCACCTCTTTAAAGACCCTGTCAGTAAATACAGTCACACTCTGAGGTACTAGGCATTAGGACTTCACCATATGAATTTCTTGGGGGACACAATTCCACCCATAACATATCCTTAAATACCCCCACTCAATTGCTATCTCTTCTTTAAAACCTTGATAATAACTCCTGGATAAAAATAAATTTTATCTCCTTTTAACCTCCCTTGCTAATTTAATTGCCTCTTTTATGATTCTGATCGCTTACTATCTTGTGTTATAGTTATCAATATCTGTGTCTCTTTTTCCTATTCATTCATTCAGTATGTACTGGGCACCACCCAAGTATCAGGCATTGTACCAAAGGCTAGTAACAGAGGTTTAGCAGACACTGCCAGTGCCCTGCCCACTTCCCTGCTGGCATCCACTGTTGCAGTGCGTGCTGATGCTGTCTTGTGCAAGCTCCACAACTCTCTGCCCCAGGGTTTTCTACCTGGAGCCCAGAGCAGGTGGCAGTGCCCGGGAGTTAATGCCTCTGGGAGCAGCCCAAAGGTTGTTGGTGGTTAAGCACCCCTGATTCCCACCCCCACATGGGACACAGAAGCATGATTTCCCAGAGGTTTCTAATAGGATGGAGCTTCATCTGCCCATGGAGGTCCTGGCTACATAATGCACATCCTCATGATTGGCTCCATCCTCCATTCTTGCCCTATTTTCCTACTTCCCTACCCATGCTTCATGGGATCGGCTTTAAATGGACTTCTTGCTCTCAAATACCTGTCTAGGGGATGACTTTTAGGACAAGTCAGCCTAAGTCAAGTGGTGAGCAGAGAGGTTGTGGTTTCTATTCTTACATAACTGATTTACTCACAGGGCTGCAGACAAGAGAATAGGGAATCCCATTACAGTATGCTAACAGCTAACATTTATTGTGTAGTCTCAAAAGCAGTTCTAATACAAATAAGAAATATTATTATTCTCATTTTACATATAAGGAAACCAAGGCTTAGAGAGGTTGAGAAGTGGCCCAGGGGCAACAGAAACTGAGAGGTACTAGGGATTTAAACCCAGATTTGTAAGATTTCAGGCACAGAACTCTGCCATTTAGTTAGCTGCCTCTCATTTAGTTGTTTCTTCTCCATTTGCAGATGGTTTCAGAAGGGTTTGACTTATTAAAAACAAACAAACAAACAAACAAAACAAAACATGAAACCTAACAGGGATTGAGGTCATGGGCCATAAGCATCACCCAGGTGTCTAATTAATGGCTACAATCCATCGCGTGGAAACCTGGCATGGAGCAGTGAGTCACAGGGGCCCAGACCTGCCCCAGGCCCTGAGACATGTTATCCCTCCAAGCCAGCTGGTTACTTACAGCAAATCCACTCCCTGTAAATGCCAGCAAGCCCTGGAACACATGGATTTCTTCTTATAGCAGAGCTGATGGACCTGTCATCTTGGGTAGCAGCAGCTGCTAGGCTTGTCAGCTTCCAGGTGGTAAAGACCTCCTCTGGGCCCAGCCTCCCTCATGAGTGCTGTAGTATCAGGATGGGGGCAGGGCTGTTTGGCCTTCACTTACCAGGTCACTGATGACAGCATTTCATCCTGGGCAGCTAACTGCTCCATTCTCCAAGAGACCCTTTTGTCTGTTCCAGGTCACCGGGGCACCCTTTCCCACGGGAAGTCAGAGAGGCTGCTTCTTGCTTCGAGCTGGCCTGCTCGGGAGAGCGGCACCGGGTGCCTGGGGGGAGCCAGGGAGGCCGGCTCAGTGCTAATGAGCCACAGGGCTCTTCCATTTAGCAGGGATATCACAGCCAGGATACAGCACCGAGAAGGCCAGCAGCCTGTTTCATTTTTCTTCTCCTGTTTCTCGGATTAAGAACGAGCAAACAATAACAAAAAGCAAAACAACGACAACCATAACTATAGTTGCTTATTCTATTCTGTGTTACCAATTGTTGTAATAGAAAACCTAGATTTGAACTTCTGTTCTACCAGTCCCTGGCCATGTGTCTCTGGGCAAGTGGCCTCCCCTCTCCCAGCCTCTGCTTCTCCTGCGGTCAAGCAGGGTAAGTACTTTATCTAAGGCCACATGGCTCATGTGGCATGGCTGGAATTCTATCCTGTGCCTCTGTTGGTATCAAAACACAGTGCTTCCTCTTAGAAAGGTGTTGGCACATAACATAGTAAAGGCTCAAAAGGTTCAGCCTCGCACCCTGCACTGACACCAAGGCAGAGTTGTGAAGGAGACACAGTACGTGCTGATTGTTCTCAGTTTTACCCTTTCTGTCTTCCTAAATTTCAGGCACCCAGAATTCTTGACATCTCTGCCTATACCCACATTTCCCTTGCTTCTTAGAAAGAGTCTGGAATTTGGATTTTTCTGAAACCCTTAGACTTGGGTTCCAGCTCTGCCACTTACTGGCTGCATGACGGTGGACACGTTAATTCTATATTTTCATGTCTCAATTTCTCATTTTTAAAAAGGAAGGGGCTGGTCTGAATAACCTGCTAATTTAGTTTAAAATGATAGGTTTGGAGGCAGATGGTCGGGTTAAGGATCTCCAGGTGTGTGAACTTGGACAAGCCCTCACCTTCCCCAATTCTGAAGTTCCTCATTTTTAAAATGGGAAGAAGGGAAGCCCCTACCTCACAGGTAGTGGTGCAGAAGGGTCAGTGCAAACGAGGCATTTCTTAGGATAGTACCTGGCACGTACTGTTCGTAGTAGCAGCAGTAGCAGCCATATTCCTAATGTAAAATTCTCTGGTCTAGGATCAAGGTGGTCATTTCCACCGTAGCCTTTATTTCAATCACGGTGTTTCCTTTCTCTGGAGACAGTTGCTTTATAAAGACATGGTTAGCTGTTAAAGGGATTTCAGTCAAAAGGGAGTATTTGAGGGGCTTTCCAAGCTCCTTGGAAAGCATGCCACTTGGGCAGCGGCATACTCCGACAGTCTATACAACGTGTTTAATGTGGAACAACCAGGTAGGTGAGCTAGGAGGTCGGATTTTTTTCTTCAGAGGCTCTCCCCGGAATGGTAGAGCAAGTCTTCAGTTTGAGTGCATGTGGGTCTTACCGGAGGAAGGTGGAAGAGTGTGGCTGAAGATGCCAACCCAGCCCTGGTCTGACATATCATTGTTAGAATTTAAAGAGGCTTCCTTCCGCCTCTGCTCTCTCTTGGCCCTGCCGGCTGGCATTCTTATTCAAATCAGACCCCAATCAGAGGGGAGTACACATCAGTCAGTCAGACAGGCTTGCAAGCGTGGGCTTTAATTACCCTATGCCTTCTCATAGTTCACACCCAAAGGAAATCACTGCAGCAGAGGATCTGGACTTTATTCTCAAAGGAAGCATTCAGTGAATAGAAAGTGCAGAGCCTGTGAAATGTGATGGAAATTGGCATGCAAAAAGAGATGGAGACGGGCCACAGAAACTTCGTCAGGAAACTTCTCAGGACTCCTGAGACCTTTTCCCAGGAGTCTCTTGTTAAGTATTTTTGCTTGTGATCTGTAGGCTTCCACAGCAGAAGTCCTTCTAATCACAGAAGCATAGCTTCATGTGGTTCAAAAGGAGCTTAATGGGCATGTGGTCTAATCACCCATCTGACATCTGAATCCCCGCTACGCCATTTCTGCAAACAGGTCTGCTAATCTCTGCTGCAATGTCTGCAACGGTGGGATACTTATCTGGTCCAGTCCATTTTTGTTCAGGTATCTTAGAAAGTTCTTCCAGAGTGAAGTGTTCTCCCAGAAGCTTCCATCTTTTGCTTCTAGAACCTCTTTGGGCCACTCAGCACATATAATCTCAATGTTTCCCAAATTCTGTCATTCGTGCATCACCTTTACAATTGTTCTATATCTGTGCTCTATCTGTAATACTATCAACTGGATGTTTTCCTTTTAATGGATTTTTTAAACTTAAATGCTTTAATTTTGTCCTAAACAAAATATCTGTGAAACTATGGGTTTAAAGGGGAAGTATTGTTTTTACGTTATGTATAAAAATAAATATACATACCAGGTAAAACCATCTGTGTACCATCAAGGGTGGCACACCATATGTCTGCTCTCTAAATAACAATGTTTTATCATATTTAAGTAAATGAAATAAGTTGGGGGATGTTTATTTGTTTTTGTGGTACCCGGGCCTCTCACTGTTGTGGCCTCTCCCGTTGCGGAGCACAGGCTCCGGACGCGCAGGCTCAGCGGCCATGGCTCACGGGCTCAGCCGCACAGCGGCGTGTGGGATCTTCGCGGACTGGGGCACAAACCCGCGTCCCCTGAATCGGCAGGCGGACTCTCAACCACTGCGCCACCAGGGAAGCCCCGGGGGGATGTTTATTGAGTCGTTATTATATGCAGTTACACAGTAGGTGCTTCATATATGTTATCTCAGTGAATAGGTTAATGCTCACAGTAACGCTCTGAACTCAGTGTTATTTTTATACTTGTTTTACAGATAAAAAAGTAGAAGCTCAGAGAGGGGGAAATACTGACCTCAGGTTATACAATTAATGAATGAAGAGGTTAGGACTTGAATTCATGTCTTCTGGTTTCAAATGCCAAGCTTTGTCCACTGGTCCACAGAATGACCAGGAGTTCTATTGGCCCCAGAAAAAAGGTACTTCCAGTGGCTTGGTGCCTTTGCTTTATTTTTTCAGCCAGGGTGGAAGAAGATATCCTTGTCTCCAAACAGCTCACTGCTGATGAGAACAGTTGTTCATTCTTCAGTGAGTGCTCTTATGGGCTCTAAATAGACAGCTAAGTTGACAGACATAAGTGTGGCAGGTGTATCCTAGCCATAATTCCTTTCTTTCGAGAAATGTCTTGGTCTGTAATCAAGCCCAAGGCACACTAGACACAAATAACAGATAATGTAAAAGTGGGGTGGAGTGGAGGAAGGGACAAGAATAGTTCCTCCCCAGCATCTCCAGTCTAATCCTTTCAGCCCTTCATGTGCTACTTTGAATGTGTGCTGTGTACCATGTGGTGGGCTAGGAAGGTGGGAATGTAAGAAAAGTTAAGGACAAGTTACAAGAAAGCTGTTGGAGCTATTTGCTCACACAGGAATGAGGAATAGCTCTGAAAACCAGCCAGATCCTCAGGCTAGGGGAATGATGTCCTCCACCCTTTCCTTCCTTTAGCACCAGGAGCTTAAAGTGCTCATGTGCAGGTTCCCTAAGCAGCTCTATACTGATGTTTTATAATATCTTAAAAAGAATTACATGAAAAAGGGCCTCATGAGCGAATACATTTGGGAAATGGTCCTTACTATGTTCTCTTCTTGTTGATTCTAAATGTATGTTACCCATTAAAGGCTCTGAGAAAAGATACCTGATAACTTTAACTCAGGGCAACTCAAGCTTATTTGATCACTGTCAGGAAAAGTTGAAAGGCTTTGAAATGGCCACAGGATTTCTGGGTGTCCTTTCAATTGAATGTGAGGCATTAACTACCTTAGCCTTTTGGATTATTTGATTTTATAGGGTCTTCGTCTCTTACTGTCTTTGACCAAACTATTTTATAGATCTGTAAATTGTAGACAACTAATAGTAATGTAAATGATTCTTGTTCTTGAAGTGCAAATGCATTTTTTTTTCTGGCGGAGTTGCATAGATGCATCTGCTAGCAATTTTATTTCTGCATTCCTGATTGCCTATATATGTGTCTGTTCTTTGAATTCTCCTTTGAACTCATTTTTTTACATCTTACTTGTTCCCTCATTATTTATGATAAATTTTAAATTTATCATAAATAAATTTTTGACCCATTTTTATTTTATATTTGTAGGAGAAGCATGATTTTTCTCTTTTCGAACAATTACCCTTTTATACTCAGAACCTCATTTTGTTTCAAGTCTGTTATGAATTTGATCTCTTCGTATACCTGTGTATCTACCCCTGTGGGCTGCCGATTCTGGCCCCTGGCTTCTCTTTCTCTCCCAGCTCAGCAGCTTTAGTCTAAATCTTGCAGTAACCTACTACTTTCTGGTCTCGAACTCCCTCTTCTGCCATGCCTATGGGCCAAGTAGCTTAGGGAAGCACAGCATCTGACATGCTTTCTCTAATGGTCCTTCCGAGAACACACTTTTGAGAAGAAATTTTCCTGTCTTCACTTCTGGCATGACTCTCTGAGCTGCCATCACGCAATTTTCACTTAACCAAATCCTTCTTATCTTCTCAGGCCCAACCTCTTCCTCCATGCATCCATTCTTGGTTATTCCAGCCTGAATTACTTTCTTCCTGCCCTGAAGTGCCTTAACATTTTGTATCACTCTTATGGCCTTCTTCACATACTTCCTGATGGCATTTATGAACATTTTAAAAATCTCAACAAATTCCAGAAGACGGCATAATTCTTTATACTTCTTGGTGGAAGAATCATGTGGTTGGTCCTGGTGCATGAATTTGTTCTCTTAGACTCAGTCAAATTATGAAAAGTAACATTTTGTGTGTATGTGTGTGTGTATGTGCATGTGTGTGTGTGTGTGTGTGTCTATGTGCATAAGTGATTTTTTATGACAAGGACCCAGGGTATGGGAGGAAGCCAGGCAAAAGTGAGATCTCATGCAGCATCTTTCAGAGGCTACGTGCAGCCTGACCACGTTGGGAATTCTGGGGCATGAACTGTGCCTTAGAGTTGCCCTCACCAGGGGGTACCTGTGATTTGGATAAGGGCCACCCACTCACTCCCTGGGCATCTGTGGGGAAAGAGTGGCTCAAATAGCCTGAGGGAAGTTCTCCAAGGATAAGCTATGGGGGCTGCTTTTTAGAATCAAAATTATACAGGAAAAGGGTGCACAAATATGTTAAACAGGGATCAAATGGGATCTAGGTGCACCAGCAACATTGTCTATGACCTTGCTTCATAAGAAAGTTTTAAAAATTGTGATACCATACACACAACGTAAAGTTGACCATCTTATCCATTTATAAATGTACAGTTCAGTGGCCTTA
Organism: Tursiops truncatus; assembly: GCF_011762595.2. NCBI lineage: Eukaryota > Metazoa > Chordata > Mammalia > Artiodactyla > Delphinidae > Tursiops > Tursiops truncatus. The sequence continues at coordinate 90,593,904 of NC_047043.1, read as the reverse complement.
AGTACAGTCACATTGTTGTGCATCACCACCACCCATCCACAGAACCCTTTTCATCTTGCAAAACTGAAACTCTGTACCTACGCAACAATAGCTCTCCATTCTTCCCTTTCCCTAGCTCTTGGCAACCACCTTTCTACTTTCTTTCTCTATGAATTTGGACTATTTTAGGTACCGAATAAAAGTGGAATCATACAGTATCTTTCCTTTTGGGGAACTGTAAAGTTTTTCAACAAGTGCCAATAATCCTTTAAGAAATAGTGCCCTGAAATGTTTACGTCACAGAAATGGCCTCCCCAGCCCTCTCTTATTCTTACAGGGTACTAGAGACCCCTCTCACTCTTGCCAATAATTTCAAATAATAGATCAAGACTAGGTCCATGAGGACTTTGATTTACCTGGAGCTGTATGACCCCTACTGCTGGTGATGAAATCAAGTCACTGTGGTACTTCTTAACATACAGATTCCAAGGTTCCTCCTCAGACCTATGACTCAGAATCTCCCACAATGGAATATATGTCCTGTTTATGAAAATTCTTTTCCACGTGAATTTTGTGTAGCCAGAAAAGCATTTTCAGAATCACCAATCTCGAGCAATAGTTTTCAATCTTGTTTTTAAGCCACTGAATCCTTCCTTGAAATAACATTTCTCACCAGGCACCGTTTTCCAAGAGAAGAGCAGAGCTGTTCAATCTGATGGAGGAAAGAGGGGCTCAAGATTTGGTCACAGCTCACCTCCCTCTGCCATGCCAGCTATTCCATCTCAGGGCCACAAATCTTCCTAGAAAAAGCTTGAAAATTAATGATCTAAAAAATTGTGTTGAGGGCTTCCCTGGTGGTGCAGTGGTTGAGAGTCCGCCTGCCGATGCAGGGGACACGGGTTTGTGCCCTGGTCCGGGAAGATCCCACATGCCGCGGAGCAGCTGGGCCCGTGAGCCATGGCCGCTGAGCCTGCGCGTCCGGAGCCTGTGCTCTGCAACGGGAGGAGAGGCCCGCGTACCGCAAAAAAAAAAGAAAAAATTGTGTTGAAAGCTTCTTTTCTCTACTCATGTGTGATACATGAAAAGTGGGCCCTCCCCAACCAGAATATATCCACATCAAGTCCCTGGAACCGATGAATGTTATCTTATTTGGAAGAAAGTGTCTTTGCAGGTGTGATTAAGTTAAGGATTTTGAGATGAGGACATTACAATAAATTCCTCCTGTTGGCCCTGAATGCCATCACAAGTGTCCTTACAAGAGGGAGGAGAGTGAGATTTTAGACAGAAGAGGAGAAGAAACAGTCACAGGATAAGGCAATGCGAAGACAGAGGCAGAGATTGGAGTGATGTTATCACAAACCCCAGAAAGCTGGGGCACACACCAAGAGGTGGACGAGGCAAGGAACTGACCCTTGTCTAAAGCCCCCAGAGAGACGTTGTCCTGTTAGATTTTGGACTTGTAGCCTTCAGAATTGTGAGAGAATTAATTTCTGTTATTTAAGCTAGTGGCAACTTGTTACAGCAGCCACAGGGAACTAATCCGCTGTGCAATTAAAAACCAGTTTTCAAAGGTGTAAAAAGATTTCTATAGCTACTCTACGAAAACAGTTGTTGATTATTGTTGTTCCTTCCATGGGCAGTAGATGGGCCCAATAGTAACATCTTGGATAAGCACCCGGATAGAATCAGAAAGCTTCCTGTCTCTTTCCTCCTTAGGGGAAATAATAAATCTCTGTCATGTCAGTTAGTTCGATTTTCAAGTGTCCCTCTATTTACTTAGGCGTTGGAGAAACTCTTGTGGATGAAAAGATTCAAACAGTTTCAGAGTACAAGCCCTTTTCCCAGTCAACTTTTCCCCTGCGAAGACTATATTTTGTTTCTGTGCTACTAATCCGTTTACATAAGTTCTGTCTCGGGGAGAGGGAAATGTAAATGGCTTGGAAAAAAAGGACTCTGTCTGCAGTAAGAGATAATGCACCTTTTTATTTTGTGGAAATTAAGCTCTTACTGAGTCCACATATTATAAATATTTAAGCCATTAAGTGGCATTTTATGCAAATCAATAAATGAGAAGGAAACACCACTTGCAGAAAAATAAATTCACTTTTATGGGTGTAGCATGGCCACTTCTTGACTGTTGTTATTATACAGAATAATCAGTAGGATGGCCGTGTGCTGTAAGTCTCAAAAAACAAACTCCATCAAGTATTTTAAGTCCTAATAATTCCTTGTGTTTGTGTAGTACTTTACAGTTTGCAAAATGCTTTTATATTCAATCTCTCTCACATCAACTTTGCAAGTAGGTAAAACGGGGATTACCAGTTGGTATGGGTTGAATTATGTCTCCCCTGCCCCTTCCCCAGCCTCACCCAATTCACATACTGAAGCCCTAACCCGCAGTACCTCAGAAGATGACCTTATTTAGAAATAGTCACTGCAGATGTAATTAGTTAAGATGAGGTCATATTGGAGTAGGATGGGTCCCTAATCCAATATGACTGGTGTCTTTATAAAAAGGGAAAATTTTAACATGAACACACATAGAGGGAAGAGACACAGGGAGAAGATGGTCATCTACAAGCTAAGGAACACCTGAGGCCCTCAGAAACTAGAGAGACAACTGGAACAGATCTTTCCCTTATGACCCTCAGAAGAAACCAGTCCTGCTGATACCTTAATCTTGGACTTGTAGCCTCTAGAACTGTAACACAAGGAATTTGCATTTTTAAGCCACCCAAGTTGTGGCACTTTTTTAGGAGCCCTAGTGAACTAATACATCAGTGGAGTTTAGGAAGTGACTTCGAGATCCTATAAGAATGGATCCAGGACTAAAACCTGGATTTTCTGATTCCTAGTGCCGTGATGTGAAAATTTCAGATTCTACTGATTATAGGTGCCAGGGCTGCGTAAGAGGACATGAACCATTCTCTGCAGCTGATGAGTATCAAGAGCAGGAGTTAAGTAGAATATCATCCTCTTCTCCAGTTGAGATGAGAGATGTGGAGGAACCTGGAGAGGTGGCATAGGCTCAGACACAGTGGAGAACTCTGAATCACAGCAAGCAGCTGGGTTGTGGGGTTTGCAGGCATGTACTAAGAATAACACATAGCACTTGGTTCAAGGGTCAGATAGCTGTGGTTAATGACTGAAGAAGTCAAAGAACTGGTGAGTTGAAGTCAAGCCCACCCTTCCAGCTGCCCAAGAATTCACCGAGGATAGGGCAGGCGAGCCCTGCCATCAAGGTTCAGGGATCTCTGTAGACCGAGACAGCTTAGGTGATGATTCTCCCTGGGAACTGTTCCTTGGGACTAGAGGGAACACATTTCCAGAAGCGCGGGTTCCACCAAGGATTGTATGACTCTTTCCCACTTAGTTCTTGTTTTCATATGGAGACATGATAGGGAAATGGTGGGTTTCAAGGAGGGTTGTATGCCACCTGACATCCTCTGCTGGAGCTCTGATTGGAGCCAGGTGTGCGCTCATGACTGAAGATGACTGCATGGTTCTCAGCTACCTTGTGAGGAAGAAGCGCAGGTACAGCCCACTGTTGCTTCCTGAAAGTCAGTTGTGTGAGTAAAGAGGACAAAATGCCCAGTGTGATGGGAAGCATGTGAGGTAGGTTCCTTTGGTAGTAGAGACACTCAGGTACCTTAAGGATCCAGAGGTTTATCATACTGATTCATGGATGGGGAGAGGAGACAAGAATATTGGCCATGCACTGGATCCTCTCAGAGGTTTGGATATGGTTTGAACACTGGAGGAATCCAGCACCTTTCTGCTGTCACACTGCCCGTCAGCAGAGCAGATTCCTTGATTCCGACTCCTAACCTCTGCTCCTCCTTTTATGATTCCTGCCAGTAGAGGCTTCAGGAAACAGAAAATCCAATATATGACAAAGATAGGCCCAGTGAAAGGTCTGAGGCAGGATAAAGTGCATCTCCCCATGGAATGGTATTGAGGGGTACACAGCCAGACAGTTGATTCTGAACAGTAGCCAGAAGATTTTGCACCAAGAATTTGAGGAAACAAAAGTGGACAAGCTATGGCAGCTTCAGATTCAGTTCATGTTTGCTAAGAACTTAACATAGTCTACACACTGTGCTCGATGCTTTTACCTATATTATTTCATTGTAAAGCCGAAAGTAGAATTCCTCTTAAGGAGAGGATTGTTTCTGTTTAGGGATGTGCTTGGATTTGTAGCTTTTCTGGATGTATGTGAAGAAGTCTTCCCTGCATCTCATTTTTTTATGGGCAAAAGCAGGATATGGAAAGATCTTAAAGCTGTTTGTGATGAAGCTGGAGAATGTCCAATTTCCAAAGTTGGCCCAGGAAGGAGGGGTTATAGAATCATATACTTTATTCTTCACAGTGAGTGTATGAGAGAGATACCATTGTTATCCTCATATAAAATAGAAGACAGTGCACAGTAAGGTTTGGTAACCTCCCCAGGGCCACACAGCTAACTACTGACAGAGGTGAGTTTGAATGCATTGTATTTGATGGCAAAACTTAACTTTTAACTGTTAGGCTATATCCTTAGAAACATTTGCCCTTTAGTAAGTACCTAATGCAATAAGATAAAATAAATCTTTAATATCTCCAGTTAAATTTCCACTTGGCTTAAAGAATCCAACTCCCTTTTGTATTTGTAAGTGGTTAGTGTGGTTTGTAGCAATATGACGAGCACAGTGAGCTAGCGGACGGTCATCGTGAGGGAGGCTAGAGCATCATCTCTACCTCCTTCAAGAGTGGATGTAACAGCGACAACAACAAAAATAGCATCTCAGCAGAGCTGCTTTCAGACAGGCTTATGTTTATGGCTTAGACTTGACATCGTAATATCTTATGACTGAGAGAAAGAGGCTGAAACTTATGCTGTTCTTGAGATAATGCGGTAACCTAGAATGCTTAAGTGATTTGCAGGAAAACTACCAACAAAAAGTAGGAATTAGATTCTGTTAAGAAAGCTTAAGCAAATATATCTTAAATTTGGACTGGATAGTCCATTGCTCATGTGGACTTGTTAGCTAATTTTAAGCTTCTTGACACATTTACATTCCTCAGGTCGGTGGTGGGGATGGATTGAGTGTCAAATTCGATTTGTGAAGGAGACCATGTGCTGGGCTCAGAAACTCGCAAAAATAGCTTTTAATTTGCTTCCCCTGTAAGCGGATTATATAGAGTGTGATTTTCATGTTTTTGGGATCTTACCTCTATTCCAGCCACTATTGCAAGAGCTGTCAGAGGAAGGGAACTGCTCGTGTTCTGCAAAGCCGAATAACCATGTTTCCTTTGAATTTTACAGCAGCACTTTCTCTAGATTTACTTTGCTTTAAATCCTGAAAAACCTAGAGATATTACACACCTACCTGACTCTGAAAGCAGAGGATTCCTGTGGGGTGTGTATTTCTATCATAATCACAAGATGAACTGATAGTGCCTGAGCTGGGATAGAGGAAACAAATAGACCATTTCCAAATGCTTTTGCAATGAATATAGCTGAACTGTCTTTAAAAAACAAAACTAGTCAAAATATGTGCGATTATTCTAAAAAGTAAGTCATCTTTATAGGCGAAGCAGTCTGGAAATGTAAGCTGTAGAAAGCAGAGTGTGTGTGTGTGTGTGTGTGTGTGTGTGTGTGCGTGCACGCGTGTGGTTGTTGTTTTTAGGTGTCTGTCTTCAAAGGCTGCAATCATCTGACAGCGCTTGCTTAAATTCTTCAGAGGATTTTTGACTGTAGTGTATATCAAATGAAGGAGGAGGATAAATCTAGCCAGCCATTGCACAGTTCAGGATGCAGTCTGTACACTGTGCCCAGGCTTCTTATGATGAAAAACATTAATTTCCCTTAGTTCCTAGAAGGGTTTTGGAACATAGGTGTTTATTCCTAGCCCTGTGGGAATGCATTTTTATTTATTTATTGTATTATTAAAAGCCACTTGGTCCCATTTAACCTCAGGATACCCTAATATCATTTAAAAATATCCAGAATTAATAACCATTTAAAAATCCCTTAGAAACCTAAGTTTTTCACTGTCTTTGTATCCTTCAAAAGGAAACATAGCCAGGAAGACAGGATGGAAAGGAAGAAAGAGAAAATGAAGAACAGATCAAACTTAACTGGCCAGTACAGTAGCTTGAATGCCAAGTCTCTCTTCCCTTACTTCAGAAGTGACCTGTGTTGTGAGGCAATGTTTTTGAAACACAGTGGCTGGTCATTAAATATTTGACTTTCTTTGGAAATGTTGGAAGAAGAAACTTACAAATTTAGCAATAATGACCATAACATTAACTATTATTTATATATAGTACTTTAGAGATTTACAAGGCAAATATCATACAGTTACACCCTAGTGCCTGTGGGATTTGTTAGATAAGATGTGACCAGAGATTGGGGTGGGATGAAAAGACAGGGAGAGGAGAAGTGTGGTCCTTCACTTATAATAACTGCTTGTTTATTCCTTGGTTTCAATCATGGTTCTTTTACTATTGGTTGTTAACTTATAAAGTTAAGAATTTGAGAAATGAATAAAAGCTGTGAACCCATTCCTTAGAAAAGTAAATACACAAATAACCAAAACTCTATCTTTATTTTCAGGAGGTTAATGGATGCCTTGTAGGCCAGTTGTGGACCTGCCTTCGAGAATTTGGCTTCTTAGTACAAGCTTGACAAGGCAGAGCGGACAGCTAAGAGATCGTGGGCAGGGATCTTGCACTCATATCTACCACTGTATGCCTAATGCACAGCACTTTGGAAGGTATGTAGTAGGTGTTTAATAGATACATATTTAATGAATGAGGAAAATTAGACTTGGAATTTCTATAATGTGCCTTTCAACCAAGTATCTCAAAATATTAACTTGGTCATCTCTTGACTATTCAAGTTTATTTTTGGTTTGAGAACTATCAGTAGGAAATATTAATTTGGGGTCAGTTTTTTTTTTTCTTCTGCTGTGCTGTCTTATTTCTAACCAAATGAGTACTTATGGAAAACAATTGGTTCTAACATCTATAAGTAGCTGTGTGAATTTGAGTGAATATTGTCTTTGCTAAAGTTGAGATTCTAATTTAATAACTTCTCTCCCGGTCACACTGGGTTGTTAGAGAAAGAAAGTGACATGATATATGTATGAATTTTCTTTAAAAAGGACCAAGTATTTTCCAAAGCATTTAACTTATGGTTGATGTGCTTCCAGGGATAAGGGTCCCTTCTGTTGACCATAGTGAGAGAGATGTACCATATGCTATTAGGTACTTAGTGACCGAGGTTTGGCCTGCCACAAAAGGGATGTTTTAGGGCAATATTTTGTAATGAGATTTTCTCAGAGGGAACAATAAAAATATTAATAAATTGGAAGGGCTATCTTCTGCCTGATATTGAACACCCCCCACCCCTATACACACACTTCCTTCTCTTCTTATATCTTTATCGCCCACTATGTCATCATCATCATCCCAAACAGATTAGTCCAGATTTCCTCACCAGGAAAGTGATGTTGACCACTGTCTTTCCCAAGATACTCTAAAGACTTTTTGCATCATCCGTATTGCTGATTTGGAAGTTTAAGCTTCTCCCTGCCTTCAAGGATGCCATGTAAATAATTACAACTGTTGTTCTTAAAGTCACAACATGCTCCTGTAAATCACCACACCCATGAACACTCCCCTTCTCTCTTCCTTGTTCTGTCATGTGATTAAAGACCTTTGTCCCATTGTTAAGTCAGATTTGGGTTTAAATTCGAGTTCTTCTATTTACCAGCTGTATGTTCATAAGTTTTAAATCTCCTGATCCTCAGTGCTTTTGCTTGTGAGAGGGGGCAAATATAAGAGGATGCTGTATAGGGTTACTGTATGAAAATGTATGTACAGCGCTTAGTGTTGTAACTGATCATAGGAAAGAGCCTTATAGCTGTGTTAGTTGCCGCTGCTCTCGTCATTGATGTTGGTGATGTTTGTTTGTTGAAGAAGCTGTCCTGAGAGAGCTAGTCTGGCTCTGAGTTGAGAGCGAGCCGTGTGGCCTAATGCAAGGGGGTTTCCTCTTGGGGACTCTTGCTGGAGCTACAATCAAGAGGGAGGGAGGCTTCGCCATCTGCCAGTGCTCACAGTCTGATACTCAGGATGATTCAGGGCTTTCTTTCTCCCTGGGTCAGGATCGACAGAAGCTTCATTGGTGGGCTGAATATCTCAATATTCAAGGAGCTGTTGAAATAAACTGTTTCTTAAAGTAGAACTTACAAAGAGCTCCAGAGCTCTCTGCCTAACCTCTGATAGCAGATCCCAGGGCTGCAGCTCTACAACACGCCGCCTTTTGGTCCATTCCGATTCTGCTGGCCCCAGGGTGTCTCTTTGCTGAGAGCCTAGTGCTTCTCTGTTAGACAAAGTGATGCATCAGAAACTCTTAACCAATCTCCTTCTACCCATTCGATCAACCAGAGCTTTCTATCCCTTATAAAACATATTGCCTAAGGCCTGAAGAATGCGGGTTGCTCCCACCTAGTGGGCTGCTCTGTTTCATCCTGGTTCTTCTGTTCCCATCAGTGCAGTTGCACACTTGCCAAGAGTCAGCTGTGTTGCTGCCCATGTCTGTTTATGCCAGTTCCGTTTGTTATGTAATTACATATTTCAATTAAATGTTTCACAACTGATTTAATGTAAGTGCAGAAAGAGAGTTGTCCACTCAGTGAATGTTTTGGAAACAGTAAGGTTGCTAAAAGAGCTGTTGAATTAGATGTGGATGAGACAACTCTAAAAACTTGGGGGGTGGAGGGAATCATAAAAACCAGAAGAGTCTGCACTCAGATGGTTTCACAAAGGTCTTTGCTTTCTCAGTCTGCTTTATAGAAAGCAAACCTGGAAATCCTAGCAGATGATGTTTGAGTTGTTTATGAAAGAGAGATGGTGTGAACTCTGATCACTGTACTGTACTGTCTTAAAGTCAACCACGACAACAAAACTTGTCCTACATCCAAAGCTTAGGAGTGAATCTATTTTATACATTTTAAGTTACAATGTAAATCTAAGGTACGTATGCATCATTTGTAAGGATTTCCCAGTTTAACCAATATTTTTTATGAATTGACACATTACCTGTCTGTTCGCAGTAGATGACAATAGAGGGTTTCTACTGTCCAAGGTACCCACCGTGATACGTGATACATCTGCTATCCGCAGCGCAAGCTATTTCGGGAACAGCCAGTGATGGTGGTGGGTTGAGCAGGTGTTTTTGAGCTCACACTATGAAGCAGGCACCTAGGGCTGACATTGTATTCCATGGCCAAAGAAATTTGTGTGACTGCTTACCCATATGAACTAGCATTTGTTGGATAATTTTTCATACACTGCTTTATTCAACCTCCAAATAGCCCTTGGGAGGTAGGAATTATCCTTGTTTTCTAGTTGGGGCTGCTGAGGTTTAGAGAAGTTAGATGATTTGGGCCTAATCACATACCAAGTAGACATGCCTAAGACAAGTCACAGGGTCTAAAACCCATTATTAACCCATTAAGACTGGTTTGCCTGTTGATCTGAGTGGCAGCATTAACTGATCCACTCAGTACTGAGATCCAGGTCCTGAACTTTAACCAGTTCCACCTAAATATGCTTCTCACATTCTTCAGAGTCTGGTCAGTTGGAGTAGTTTCAGGCAGTGAACTTGGTGCCGACCGTGCTCTGAGCTTCTAAGTCAGGGCTTTGTTGAAGCAACATGATTTCTGATGAGCCCCCAATAGCCCTCCATTCTCGTGCTGGCTATGCTGCACGTGTTCTGTGAGTGAGAGGACACACTACAACATTTGAAATGAGCCACCAGGACGAGAAGGGAAGGCTTTTGGCAACACAAGTTATTTGCATTGTTGCAACACCTGCTCCCTTTGGTGCAAGATAAGGGTCTGTCAGAATTTCCGTTATTCCCCCTATTCAATGGGAGGGTCATTTAGCTAACTCTTTTCCCTCTGGTCTACAATTTGGGACATGGTACGTCGGTTCAGCTAACATTGCTTTATTATTAAAATCGTTGTTGACCTTTTTGAGTTAGTATAGAACCAATTACATGCGTTTGTTTTTTGTTCTCCAGAATACTTGTGAAAAAGCACAGGAGAAAAAGCCTGGCTTTTGATAAAAGTCAGGCAAAAAACAAAACATCTTAGATGTTTAAATCAATGTTTTGTAAAATTTTCTCTGTAATCCACAGTTACTGGAATTACCAGAGGAATTTATTAATCACACACATTTCTGGACTTTGCTCCAGATCTACTCAATCAGATGCTGTAGAAGTATAACCTGGGATCAAAACTCCGAGAGCCACTGGTTTACATGAATTACATGGAGCAATAAACATCTGTATCAGTTTCTTAGGCTGCTGTAACAAAGTACCTCAAAGTTGGTGGTGTTAAACAATAAAAATTTATTCTCATACAGTTCTGGAGGCCAGAAGATTGTGTCAGCAGGACTGTACTCTCTCTACAGGCTCCAGGGGAGACTGTTCCATGCCTTTGTCTTAGTTTCTGGTGTTGTAAGTAACACTTGAAGTTCTTGGACTTGTAAATGAATCACTCCAATCTGCCTCCATCTTATCATGGCATTCTGCTGTGTCTCTGTGTATCTTCTCTTTTTGTAAGGATGCCAGTCATATTGCATTAGAGCCCACCCTATCAAGTGTGACCCCATCTTAATTTGATTACATGTGTAAAGACCCTATTTCCAAATAAGGTTACCTTCACAGGCACTGGGGGTTTGGGCTATATGTATCTTTTTAAGAGAAACCATTCAGTCCACGACAACATCCTACACATTTGCTGACAGGACCGTTTTATTAATGGAAACAATGCATGTTTTACATCCTAATGTGAAAAATGTAGCAGGACTTATGATTATGAGAAATAAGCATTCAACTCAAATTTTTTCTTCATGTTTCCTGAAGATATTTATTACCATCCAAACATATTTTCAACATGGAAAGACATGATTCCTAATTTCCCCAGGATCCATGTTTTCAAAGTCTCCCAGGGAACCTATCTTTCATGGAACCCTCTGAGGACTTGATCTCTGCAAAGAATAAACTAATTCAGACTCCGGTTTCCTCTTCCAATTCCTGGGTTGACCTACAAACTCCATCTTACTATTTCCCTTAGGTCTCTGTTTCTTTTTGTTTGAGGTGACAGTTACATGCATGACCTGCCAATGAGCCCTACTGTCAGGCTATTGAGGGCTCTGTGGTGGCTGGCCGGGATTGCTTGCGGCTTCCCAGTCAGGCCTTCAGAAGAGCTGCAACTCACCATCAGTCTTTCGGTGCCTCCAGCTGGTTTCCCAGGAGACCTGGCCCCTCTTCTTTGGTCTCAAGGGCCTCTGGAGCCCAGAAGCTCCTGATGAATGTCCCAAGTGAGGAAGCAATAACAGGAAGTCCATGGATTCCCAAAGTTGTTGGGATAGACACTGGACACAGTAAGGCACCCAAGTCTCAAGTTCGCTAAATATGCTGAGGGGGGTAGGTGTGCCCTGAGACTGAAAGAACTTCAGAAAGGATTCCATCCTGAGAGTGTCACTTCAAACACTTGCCATCCTCAGTAGCTCAAACTTTTTATTTCATGACAGCTATTTGAAATTCTGAAAGCTTACTTAATATGTGCCTTCAGTCATGAAACCTCCTTCCTGTAAAGAACTCTTGACTTTCTTATTTTTCTTTTAAATAATGATTTTTCTACTAGCTGGAATATAGTAATGAATTTCTCTTTTTTGTAACTTATTCTAAAGAAAGATATTATTTTATTATCAGTTTTATCCACTTATTCATCCAAAAGTATGTTTAACACTATCTCCTATATTCCAGGTGCTGCTTTAGGCCCTGAACATACAGAAGCAAATGATACTTAAGCTTTTGTATTATAACATAAAAATATTATTTTTTCTTATTAGAAATGTTATTTTTTCTCCATTGCCACTATGCATTTATTAATGTCAGATTTTCTGTTCACATGTTTTTTTTCTAGCTTTATCGATTGTAAGTTGAAGGTATACAAAGTATTGATTTGATACATATTGCAAAACGATTACCACCAGAGTATTAACCAACACCTCCATCATGTCACATAATTACCATTTCTTTTTTTGTTGAGAACATTTAACATCTACCCTCTTGGTAATTTCAAGTGTATAATACATTATTATTAACTATAATCAACATGCTGTACATCCGATTCTCAAAACTTATTCATCTTATAGCTGGAAGTTTGTAACCTTTGACCACCATCTCTTCATTTCTTCCACGCCCCAGCCTTCTGGAAACTACCACTCTGCTCTCTGTTCCTGTCAGTTTGCTTAAGCCTTCATCATTGAGGGCTTTGCATTCTACTGGTAGAGAGTGATAAGTGAATTAGACATTACATACAGAGTGGCATTACTATGGTCAAAGTAAAGAAAATTATGCGGCGTGTGGCAGGTAGGAGAGGTAAGAAGATGGGCAAGGAAGGCTTCCTGGAGGAGCTAACTTTTGAGTAGATGTTTGAAGGAAGAGTAGAAATTTGTCTAGCAAAAAGGGTCGGAAGGGCAAAACAAAAGATGAATAAATCTGAAAAACCTACAGGAGTTTGTTAAGTGGACCAAAAGGAATGGTGAGCTGGTGCTGGGAGATAGAAAGGTTGATGGCATCAGACCATTAAGAGCCTGCGTGTGACAGGGAGATCAGCTCAGTACTTTGTGACCACCTAGAGGGGTGGGATAAGGAGGATGGGAGGGAGACGCAAGAGGGAGGAGATATGGGGACATATGTATATGTATAACTGACTCACTTTGTTATAAAGCAGAAACTAACACACCATTGTAAAGCAATTATACTCCAATAAAGATGTTTAATATATATATATATGTATATATTTAAAAAAAAAAAAAAACCTGCGTGTTTTGGGCGCTTTACCTAAGTTTTTCTCTGGAACAGAGTTTGCTAAAGGTTGAACATTGTTTGACTTGAAAACCTATTTTTAAAAAAGAATGGTTTCTTTTTGGTAAAGTGCTTTCTAAAAACTACACATTACTGCATTATTCCTTTCTTATAGATTTACAACAATCTTTCACTAATAAAGGTGCTAAAATCCTGTAGAAAGGAAATCCATTTTACTTTAACTTAGCATTTCCCAAACTTCCTGATAATGCAACTTCATTACAGAACTGCGAATCTCAGTGTTTCCTGGGTCTGCATTGAAAGAGCCTAAGGGGATAGGGCTGGAGCAGTCTAAAGGAAGAGGTGTTAGTGATAACCTCGGGAGTAACTCTCCTAGAGTGGCTAAAAAGCAATCTCCTAATAGACTTGAGTGGGAAGCTTTATAAGGCTGCTTCTCCATGTTAAGAAACCAGACAGAAGCAGGAGAAATAACAAAGAAAATTGTATGAAGGGATGTAAAAGAACTTAAGGTTAAAGATGCTCTTTTATTTTTTTTGATAATGAAATTTTTAACTTAAAAACAAGTCATTATAAGGGTAATAAATAGTCATTGATGAAAATGCTTAGAACAATACAGGAGCATATAAAGTAAAACATGAACATTTTAATTTATATATGATTTATTTATTTAAAAGTTTAATTATGCTCTACTCTCTCTTTTCGAAGTTGCTTTTTCACTTAACCATGTACTGTAACCGTGTACACAGAGCATTATCACATTGTATTGGCAAACCATAATAAATTTATCCAGATACTTAAAGATTTTAGAATTATTTCTTATATTGGATGTTTCAAATAGTGCTGTACTAACTATCTTTCATATCTTGACTTGGGCACTTAATAGCTTTGTGACTGTGACCCTGAGCTAGATTGTATAACATTTTAGAACCTCAGTTTCCTACTTTACAAAATGGGGTCAACAACAGTACCTCTGTGGGTTATTATAAGGAGTAAGTAAGATCATCTATGTAAAATACTTAGCACTGAACTTGGTATAAGACACTCAACTAATATTATTATTATTCAATAAGCAAATTGGGTGTCTGCTTTTATGAGCTATCATATGGGATACAAGTGTGGATGACCCAGTACATATAACCAAGTAGCTCAATAGACTAGTTGTGGGGAAAAGACATGGTTACACACACTGTAACCACCACAGTGAAGACAGCAGGAATCCCCAAAAAGAAAAGTCATAGGAATTAACAGATGGGAGAATTCCTTCTGTTAGGGGCATGTTGTGAAGAGAAGCATCTCAAGGCTTTGAATGGTGGGGGAAATTCCAACTGGCAGAAATATTAGAGGACTTCATTCTAAACCAACCAGAATGGCAGCAGAAAAATATTGGAACAGAAAGGCATGGGTTAGCTAGAGAGCCAGGTGGCTGAGGTACAAAGAACTTGCAAGGTAAACACAGAGAATTTGTAGCAGAAAGATAAAGCCAGAGCCTAAAGGGCTCTCACTGAACCGTTTGAATGGGTCCTTAAAGCACTGGGGAGTCATTTCAGGGCTTTAGAAGATAAGAGATGTGCTCTCTGAAAGTTAACCTGGCACTGGTGTGCAACAGGGATTGGACAGAGGTAAGACAGGTGGTGGGGTGTGGTAACTACAGCCCAGTGTTGTGTTGTCATAATGGGAATGAACAAGGATATATCCCTGCATGGAACATCCATCTTTATATTTTTTTCTAATTACCATTTGGGGAAACCAAGAGGCAGAGCAGCCCTGTGTCTTCCAAAGTTGGTAAATGAGTTAGTAATGAATCCATTAGCCAGCTGCCTTTGATTCCTGCTTCTTATCCACAGAGCAAGTTTGTCTCTTAGCAACACATTTTGAACTTGGCAACACTCAAAGCTCTCTGTGAATGAATAAAGCAAAATGGAGGCAAATGTGAAAGTTACTTTGATGTGAGCAAGTGTGTCTGCTGGGCATGTGTGGGATCCCCAAATCAAGGGGAGCCAGTGAAAAGTACAGCAGGAGAGTCAGTGTTCGGTAAACAGAAATTTCCTTTCTGGCTGCGGTTGGAAATTGGACATGGTTTTAAAATACATAAATTAGGCACTTATGGAGGATTGCCTACTTTTTGTTACTAAAGAAAAGGGCATTCAGGTATTAAAGATAATTTTTCAAAGGATGCAAAGAATAGCTGTAAAGCTAAGATTAAAGCAGAATAACCACTACCATGGCCTCAGCTCACTTTATGTATCTTGAGAGCCTGAACTGTGTCTTTTTAAGTAGATTGGTTTGTTGCGTATATACAGGATTGTATCATATACAAGTAACTTCTTAGGACTTTTTATATGCATTTAACATACTTATTGAAAACCTTTGTTTTTAGGCCTTCTAAGTGTTCTAAGCATGGGTTTGACATGGTGAGGTGGTGAGGTTTATTTTTCAGTTACCCTGCTGGCAGTGTCAGGCAGGATAAAGAGAGGAGAAAGAGTATGGACTGAAAGGCAATGAGGAGAGTCTTCTTGTACCTGCCCAGCTAAGGCTGTTAGAACAGGTGTAGCTTTCTACAGTGCATAACAAATTATCATAGACTTAGTGGCTTACACTAACACATATCAATATCCCACAGTTTCTGTGTATTATCTCACTTTCCTGAGTCCAGGAATGGCTTAGCTGGGTTCTCTCTCAGTTGGGTCACTCACAAATCATTGTATTGGTCAAGTTGTATTCTCTTCTGGAGGATTGACTGGAGAAGAATCTGCTTCTAAGCTCTCTCAGGTTATTGGCAGAATTTATGCATTTATTTATCTTTGCAGATGTAGTTCTGAGAGCCTCAGTATTTTGTCAGCTGTCAGCGAGAGGCTGCCCTTAGCTCCTAGAGGCCGCCCTCAGTTCCGGGCCACACGGCCTTCTCCATATGCAGTTTACATCCTCTCGGTTCACTTCTCCAAGACCAGTAGTGCAGAGGGAGACTCCAGAGTGACCCTGCTAGGAGTCCAGAATGTGAAGTAATCACAGGGTGACCTATTTGCTGTAGCGTATTGGTTAGAAGCAAGTCACAGATCGACCCCTGCCCTCCAAAGCAAGGGGAGGAGATTAGAGAAAGGTGTGAAGAGCAAAAGGTCGGATTCAGGGGGGCCACCTTAGAGTCTGTCCTCCAGAGAGGGTTTTGGAAGACAGATATTCAAGGGAGGCCCAGAATATATCTTATTTAACTCTCTATCCTTATTGCCTGGTTCACAGTGACTAATGAAGGAAGTAAACTTGATTGGGCTTCTTTACCGATTGGATGTGAGGAGCGGTGGAGTAACTAAGGAGTAAGCTTCAAGGATGACCCCAAGGTTTCTAGCAAGGGTTATCTGAATGCGGCTGCTATTATATTAACCAAGACAGGGAAACAAGTGGAGGAAATGTTGAAGGTTAAGGGGACAATAGGTTAACTTGGAGACCCTACTTAGGTGAAGGAATCTTGTAGAGCAGATCTTAAACTTTAGTGGGGTGTGGATCATTTGGGAATCTTAGTAAAATGATTCTGATTCTTCAGGTCTGAGGTTGCGGCCTGCATTCTCTAGTTCTAATAAGGTCCCAGGTGATGCTGATGGAGTCCACGGGTCACACTTCCAGGAGCACGGTTTAAGAGCAAAGGACTTCACATGTCTTTTTTTCTGAACCATCTAAAGCATTTTGAAAACCTACCTAGAGGAGTGGGATAGGGAGGGTGGGAGGGAGACGCAAGAGGGAGGATATATGGGAATATATGTGTATGTATAGCTGATTCACTTTGTTATAAAGCAGAAACTAACACACCATTGTAAGGCAATTATACTCCAATAAAGATGTTAAAAACAAACAAAAAAAAGAAAACCTACCTTCTAGCACATTTGTAATTTGACATCTAACATTTTTCATTGTGTTTAAAGAGTTAAAAAGGGTATGATTTCCAGTGTGTTGTCACTTCATACCTTAAAGTAAAATATTACATCTCTCTTTTAAATGTATCCCCGGGTCTATAAACCGTAGGGATCTGATCATAATCTATGTAACAATATACTTGAACAAGCTTTTCTTACATAGTCAAAAAATTATACGCTGTTCCTTTTTCTCATTGAACTCACATTTCCATTCTACTTCCCCACAGAATTTTATCCTAAAGTGACACAATTTTCTGTTGGAATCTTTTATTGATCACTCTACTTAGCTACCACAAAAATGCATATAAATTGAAATATTTTAAAAATGAAAATTTCTTATGTCCATAAGGTTTGAATGTTTAAAATTTCTTCTGGAGTAAATTATTTGCTACATTTAGTTGACAACTGATCAAAATAACAAATAATACAAATTTCAGTAAACACTAAGTAGAATTGTACTGGAAATGCATCTTTTGATGAAATAAATGGGGCCAGTTTTCTTTTATACTTAGCTCCTGTGTTAAGGATAAAAATTACTTTTTGATAGGATGAGACACTAAACAAAATCAATTCTCTGTCACTTCTCTGTTTAATTTTTTAAATAACCATGTTACTCAATGCTATGAACACTTTTAAAGATATTTGCAAAAAAGTCACATAATAATCTATCATCAACTTATTTTTAATGATGTGTTAATGGATATGTTCATTTAATCCTCCTTCAGATGTATTGAAAGCAAAGGATTGGAAACCATCCAATGTATCTTATGATAGTAAACATCAAGATAGGTGAGAGCTATTCTTTCTTTGTAAAAGAGAGAAAATGGGGGTGGGGGAGATGGATAGGAAATTGGCATAATGCTGACTAGAGGCACTTTCTCAGTCAGGTAAGTTTTAGGGAAAAGGATACATGGAAACTGAAGGTCTGCAAACGTATTTCCATGAAACTATTCTTGCCCCCATAACCTTTGGAAAGTCTGTACACAGGAGGGCAAGAATCCCAGTTTGAAGACTGCTATAGTGGAGAACTGGAAATGTATGGAGTTCAGGAGAGAGGATGGGCTGAAGGTAAAATTAGGGACATACAGACAGAAATTCGTGCACATTAAAATCTGCATTGCACAGACCCCATAATTCACAATTTTAGGGGTAGAGTCTGGATTAAATGAGATTTTGTCCTGTATGTGGAAAGACAAAAAGTGGTTAGCAAACTCAGAGCTGAATAGACTTATAGGGAGACTGAAAAACACAGTACCTTCAAGTCCTTTAGGAAATCTTAAATCTATGTGTACAGAAGTAATTGATACATGATTATCGACCACCCTTACCTGTGTTACAGCTGGTTTTCTGCTCAGCAACACATTGTCAGCTTAATTCTAGTTACTCAAGTGTATACAGTGTGCCTGAGCTAATGAAACCTTAATTAAAAAAAAAAGTAGGAAGGGAGGGAGAGAGGGAGGGAGGAAGGAAGGAAATCTGATTCTGTCCTTTTCCTCAATTTGCCTATTCTTCTTCTGCTACATCTGAAGTGGCTAAATCTAGGTGACTTTAGAAATTCCTTTCAACACCAAGAGGTTTTGATGCTATGAATCAGTTACATTTTTAAGATATATAAAATAGAATGACTCACACTTTTCATTTTTACTTTTATTTTGAATAGATCCTCGCAAAAGCTAGTTTAGAAATACTGAATTTATTTCCATAGGGAGGCCAGGTGAAAGAGAGTGAAAACTTCTACTACCAAGCCATTGCTGGGAATTTCTTATTCTCAGCTTTATCAAATAAGTGATAAGGAACTACTATAATCTAAGGCTGGGGAATGGCTACCTTAGCTGAACAAGCGAAAAGAAGACAACTAGAGGTTTGCAAGCCACATCCTAATGCTAAATCACCACTCCCAGAAAGAATGTATTATCTGTCTCTGTCATCCCCAGACCTATTTTGTGCCCACCTCTGTCATTTCTTTGTGCCCTTCTCTTTCTGGGCTGTATGTAGGCTTTTGCCTTCCCTGTTTGCATCTATGATCAAATACCTCGTGACATTTAAGCTTAAGCAGCAAGGTATTCCTGAGGACGACTGTAGTTCAGTATTTTCATTAGAACTACTAATAATCTGCTGTCTAATAACTATGCACAGCATCTGAGCCTTATTGAAAATGTGGAGGAGATTGAATTTTCTCAGTAGTGAATCACAGGACTAGAAGAGACCTTCCTTTGCTCCTATAAAACATCCAGGGGTTTTGTTTTGTTTCGTTTTGTTTCCCCCTATCATGTGAGAAAGTTGAAGGAGAGGCATAATAAAAAGTTCTAGATTCTTAGCTACACGTTTGCTACGTCTCCTCCCCTTACTTCTGTCCTGTTTCTCCACTTCTGACCTAATATACATTTATACACTTAGCAGTTCAATAGGTTAGAGGAGATGCTAATGCTCCAAAGCAGCAAATCAGCCGGGAGAATAATCTAGAATCAAAACTCCGCTTTGCTGCAAATCTTAAATGCAGAAAGGCAAAGCTGTTTTCACCTAATGCATCTTATATCTTTTCTTCATCTGTCAAAGCATGCTTGGCATCTAGTAGGGGCTTAATTCTTATTATTGGATGCAACACTTTGCATGTTAGTGACTTTTTCTCCATAGCTTTCATCAGAGCCTTGAAAAGATAAATTTCTCCCTAAAGGTAAAGAATCACCAGCATGATGAGCTGGTTTTTCTCCATGGCATTGAGTGACTCCTAATGTTGCCCTGGTGAAGTGTAGAATTCATGGTACCTCCCACCCTCAAATGTTTTGAAACTTGGACCCTTTAGCTAAATAAAGACCACAGTTTGCCCTCTGGTGTGTGTTCTCTTAGAACAACTCTCTACTCTAGGCCCAATCTCAGTTGCATTTTTCATCAGAAATTTAGCCGTGATCATGAGAATACTTTTTTAGTGTCTGCTATGTGAGTGGGAATTGCTGTTGATGTTGATAATAATTCACTAGTACTTAACTACCACCACCTACCCTAACATTTATTGGGTCCTCACTATGTGTCAGGCACCATGCTAAGCACTTCATGGGCATTATTTTATTTCATTTTTTGTCATAACCCGTTTAGGTAGGCATTATTGTTATTCCCATTTTGGATATTGCCATTATGGATAAGGAAACTATGGCACAGAGTGATAAGGACCTTGCTAATAGTCAAAAAGCTAATGAGTGAAATTCAAACGCACACTGAGACAATGTGTTTATGGAACATGACCTAGTTTATCAAACTGTTTCTGTCAATTAGGTGACATTAGGTAATGGTATGATCAATCTTTTAAACAAATGGGAAAACACAGAGAAGTAATTAGAAGGCTGGTATAGCAGAGGAAGCATTGGGTTGGGATTCTGGGAATCTATTTCTTTTTTTTTTGTTATCAACACCTTTTATTTTCTTTATTGTTTAACATCAAGCTTTAACTTTTCTTTTTCAACATCTTTATTGGAGTATAATTGCTTTACAATGGTGTGTTAGTTTCTGCTTTATAACAAAGTGAATCAGCTATACACATACATATATCCCCATATCTCCTCCCTCCTGCATCTCTCTCCCTCCCACCCTCCCTATCCCACCCCTCCAGGTGGCCACGAAGCACCGAGCTGATCTCCCTGTGCTATGTGGCTGCTTGGGAATCTATTTCTTAATATCTCCTTGGTCACCAGCTTCTGAAGTAATATTAAGACAGTTATTTAATATTTCTGTGCTGTTTCTTCTGAAAAATAGAAAATCATTTTTTTAAAATTTTATTATTGAAGTTAAAATAATAACAGATATCAAGGGTTTTAATAAAGGAAATAATTATGATGATAATAATAACAATAATAATGCATCTATAGATTCAGATTAGAAGCCTGAAGGCAGGAAGACCTCAGGTTTCCTTTGTGGAAAAGATCCCTTTGTTAGTATTATCTTGAACATGGTTCTTATTGTCAAGAAGTGAATTCTAATCTTTTCTCCAGGTTTCTCCCGTTTCTCCCTCTCAGTCTTTCCCCCTTTCTTCCTTTCATTTCCCCTCATCCCTCTTCCTACACTGTCCTTCTCCCCTCTCTTCTCCTCTCCTGCTTCCCTGTCTTGGATTACAAAGACGGCACTGTGCCTGGGAGAGTGCTGAGGGTGCCGTGGGCGATGTGAACGAGGCCGAATCAGTTCTAACAAACTGTCTCTCTTTGCAGCTGCTGTTTGGAAAGCAGGCTTCCTGCCATTCTGGGCCTGAACCTGCCAAATGCCTTATCCTGGGCTGAGCCCCAGGGCCTCAGCCACAGACCACTGTCTATGGCATTTCCAAATGCAGTCCCTCAGCTGTGCTGCGGGCAATAAATATCTCTTTCTGTAACGGGGAAATGGGCCCATGAAATCTATCCGTTCATCCTTCAGAGCCTCTGCTTGGCTGCCTATTTATTTTCACCCAAATTGCGTTATTGCTCTTTAAGATAGAATCTGGAGACATTTATCAAGTGCTGGTGTGCCAAAGTTCTCACTATTAGAATAATTCTCAAATTCTCCAAGGGAGAGATCAATAGAAAATTGTAGCAGAGGACTGATTAGCAAGATAGTATGGAAGATATTTTTCTTTCCTAGAGACTATAGCTGGCTTAACTCACATCATTTAAATTTCTTAGCCCCCTGTTATTAAAGATAGTAACTCAAGGTTTTAAGATTAGAAACGTTATATTTATTTTCTTAACATTAAAGAATAGAACTAGGACTGCTACCTAGAGCTACTTAAATGTGGCAGATGAACCAAATGATGATAATAGTATCAATTATTATTATGTATTTATACATATGTTGTTGGCCAGACAATGCATGGAGTTTCTCTTTAAATATCATCTCATTTAATGTCCAAAACAGCCTTGCAAAATAGATATTGGTAGCTGATGTTTAAAAATAAGGAAAGCAAAGCTGAGTGAGTTTGGCTGTAGGTCTTTCTTCTTAATATTATACGTCTTAAATTTACATCCTGAAAAATAGACATGCTCATACACTGTTGGTAAGAATGTAAATGTTGTAGTAGATAATTTTGCAAAGGAATCAAAATTAAATGCAAGCATAACATAACCTTTTTAAAAAATGAGAATGTCTATCTATCCATCCATCTATCTATCTATACACACACACATTCACACACAATTATATTTATATCAATTTTTTTATTTGGGTAAAAGTTATGGAAGTATATACATGGTTATCTCTGTGGAATGATACCAGAGGATTGTGGAGAGAAAGAGAGCTTTTATTTATAACTTTATGCTCATCTGAACGTTTGATTTATTTATTTTTTTGCCAAGACCATATATTACCTTTATATTATAAAAAACTAGTTTAAAATGAAATGAAAATGAGCCTGGTCTTTGACTCTGAAATTATATTTTTAGTAATTTATCCTAAGGAAATAATTAAAGCAATTGTACACAAATATGTAAAGAAAGGTATGCATTATAGTGCCGTTAGAAACACCTAAATATCTATCAGTAGATCTTCAGTTAAATAAAATATGGTAAATTCATACAGTAGAATGCCATAAAATGATTTTTGAAAATAAATATATAGATATATGCATATTGACATCAAATTTCCTCCAGCTAATGCTCACCTGGAATACACATGTAGTTGAACAAGTTGGGATTATTCCTTGTTACAAGGAGGGAGAACCACACCACAGAGAATGGTGGGTCATCTCAGAGGTGTTAGAAGGGACTTATAGGGGACTTGTCCTTGTGTCAGGTGGTTTGGGGGAGGGTTTAAGGAAGCAGGGCTTTGCTGTGGATTGGTTGCTGTCAAGCAGTGGATGTATATCTTAATCAATCTTTTCTGGAAGGAAGACAGAGTAGCGCAAAGCTAAAGCTGTAATTGGTAAAGAAGCAGCAATCACTGATATTAGTCAGGAAAGGCAAATGTCTGGTTATTTTTGTGGTGGCTTGGACAATGTTCACGTTTTGTCCATGTTCAGACCTGGTACAGGTTGTCTTGTTTTTGTCTTGATCCATCGTGGTCACAGAGTGGCCTTGTCTATTGTTGATGCTCTGTGAAGTTGTTTACGTTTAACAGAAGAACATCAAGTTCTAGCTGTAGTACCAGTCCAGATGTCAGATATCAGAGGCTGCTTCTCTCTTTCTCTGAAGACACCATGGTATATTCAGTAAAAAATAAAAGCAAGTCACAGAACATTACT